>NC_046159.1:5433964-5591464 GCF_011064425.1 Rattus rattus
GAGAAGGAGGAGAAAAGGAGGAAGGAGGAGGAGAAAAAGGAGAAAGAGGAGGAGGAGAAGGAGAAGAAGGAGGAGGAGGAGAAGAAGAGGAAGAGGAGAAGGAGGAGAAGGAGGAGAGGAGAGGAGGAGGAGAAGAAGGAGAGAAGGAGAAGAGGAGGAGAAGGAGAAGGAGGAGGAGGGAAGGAAGAGGAGGAGGGAGAGGAAGGGGAGAGGGAGAGGGAGGAGGAAGAGGAGGAGGAAAGGAGGAGAAGAAGGAGGAGGAGAAAAAGGAGAAAAAAGAGAAGGAGAAGAAGAAGGAGAAGGAGGAGAAGAAGGAGGAGGAGGAAGAAACCACCAACAAATGTTCAAACGAGAGTCACCATGTGGCTGCAGGCAGATGAACAAACTCCTTGGTTAGTTTTTTGCTTTGATGTGGGAACGTGGCAGGCTGTGGGCCTTTTTACCGACCCAGTTAGTAAACATAACTGGAGTTAAGTGTTTTCCCCTTTGATATGAAGAGAGGTTGGTCCCCGTGCAAAGACCAAAGAGAACCATTCCCAGGCTAAGTACGCCATCAACAAGGAAAACAGTGGTATTTGTAGACAAGCTTTCATAGTCCTGATGGGATGACAGGGGAGATGTGGGAGGCATCTGAGACCTTTGATGCTTTCAGCAAATGTCTGGCATTTGGTGCAAGGTCATTTCGCCAAAAAGCCTTCCTTCTATTTCAGCATGGTAAGCATGGACTCTCTCCAGGGCGACTCTGGCACTCATTCATTCATCCTCTGAATTCCTCTAATGGGTGAAAATGGGGAAGAGTGAAAAACATTATTTTTTTTTCCTTTTTGATAAATTAAATTAAATAAAAAGTGTCTATTTATATAGATTGAAATCCTAGGATAAATAAAAGCACTGATTGTGAGGATCGAAAGCCAACTATTTGGCAAATGCAAAAGCACATACGGCTTTTTTTCTTTTCTTTAAAAAAAATGGCCTGAGAGCTCATAGTTCTGAAACCAAGGGCACATGACTTGTTAGCTTACCTTCTCTGGTCTGGCGTGTTCCTCTTGCTGGCAAAATGTTTGGCTTGTACAGAGAAATTTTGATGAGAGGTCTGAGTTTGATTAACTGTGCCTTTGTGATGAGAGGTCTGAGTTTGATTAACTGTGCCTTTATGAATAACATCCTCAGAAGACTCCAGGCTGGGTTCAGATACTTGACTGAAGTAGTCATAGGGCTTGCTGCATGGCTAAGCTGTTCCTTGTAACAGGATTCTGACAGGCCATAACTCTTCATCTTTTTGGAGGGGTAAAAGCACTAAAACTTTCATTCTGCTCACTGCTTGCCCAGTTCATAGGTTTTCTGAGACTCATCAGATCCAGTTTGATCTGTAATTCATTTCCTAGCAGGAAATGGCTGATTGAATAGACACGAGATGTTCTAGAGCTGATCGGAAGGAGAAAGTCCCTAAGGGTTTCTTCCATGCAATGCTTTTACCTCTGGTTCTGTTATGGAGTGTTCTTAGAGCATGCCTGTTTGTGGAGCATTCTGATCACGGAGCACTGACCTTGGAACATGCACGGGCCACACTCATGCAGACTCGGCTACTGGGTGGAGGAATTTTCTCATTTGGTCTGCCTGCCAACGGGTAGATGGGAATGAGTGGAAAGTCAAATGACAACTTGTGTTGTTTTCCTCCTCCACGGAGACCACCAAAGGGGGGAAGCCATTAATCTTTCCCATGTTAATTGAGAGCCCCAAATGCCAGTATGAAACCATCTCACCCGAAGCCTCACAGCTCATTTGAATCCCAGTTGAAGTCTATTGGTGCTGCAGTGGCAGCTGCCATGATCATGTCATGGCACACCACATCAGAATGCCTTGGCCTTTTATTCCTCACAGCTCATAAAAGAGGAATGATGTGGGTTACGATTAGTTTACAGGTGTACATGTTCAGAAGAAAATATTCACTACAGTGTACAGCATTGGTAATTCCACAGATTTCTTTTCACTGTGCTGTGAAGACAGGTAATGCTCATACTAGGCTGCAATGCTCCAGTCAGTTCCTGCTGAAAAGGCAAAAGTGATACATTGTTCGCAAAAGTGATACATTGTTCTACGCGTGAGTGTGGGCAAAAAGACAGATTGCCTTGTTGTTGCTCTTTGTTTGTTTGTTCTGTTCTTTTAACCAGCAGCTTCTCTGTGGGGACCTTTTATGGAACCCTCACCTTTCTGGAGCTCATTACTAAGAGAGTACACAGTGGCTATTTGATGCTTGTAGACCGGCAACCTTGTTCTGCCTTTGCTATCTAAGCAGGTGCCACAGCCGCTGCTCCTCAGGTCTTACTTAGACCCCTCACTCTCTCCATCCAATGGAACTCTGGCAATGTAGGAATAAACCAGAGCTTCTCTCAGCTTTGTACTTCTCACCAAAGCAGTATAGAATAACGCCAAATTCATATTCAACCCCAACTATCACAAAGGCAAACTTGTGAGCAAGTGGGAAGCTGTAATAAGGTCTTCCTCAAAAAGGCAAGGTAATAAAATATTTATTTACCTGAAACCGTCTTAGAAAATTCTTTGAACGTGAACTCAAATAGAGTAAATCCAGAAAAGCAAGGCATATCTCTCAAGAAAGCATTGGCATCTTGCCCCAGGCTTATTAACATAATAGTATAGAAGAATAGCACCTGCTTGGAGCAAAGCATAAAGCTTTGAGGTTCTTTTAAAGGCAGGGAGTCAACAAGAAGGCCAAGACTGTTCATTCTTTCTGTCCTGCAGGTGTGTGTGTGTGTGTGTGTGTGTGTGTGTGTGTGTGTGTGTGTGTGTGTGTGTGGGCTAAGATATCAACATGCAATAACACGAAAACATATATACAACACACAACAATGCAAGTCACTTTCATGTCCAATGATATTTGCATGAGGACAGTGTAGCAGACACCATAAAGGAAGAGCTGCAGTGGGCAACTGAGCTCCTTGGAGAGGACCCACTATCCTGCTCAGCTGTGATGGCTGAGCTCTGGGGAGGCACAGCCCCAGAGACTTTGTCCCAGGATTGCCTCTTGCTACTGATGTGCTTTCTCATGTCTGTCATTGCCATACTCCTCATTCACTTGGCATGGTGTGAGTAGACACCGGGAGACCCTCACTATCTATAGCCAGTTGTGATTACTTCCACGGTGACAACCCACCCGATTGGGTAAATTTCTTGCAGAACAACATGAAGATGAACTTTTATGAATGAATGAAAGAATGAAAGATGAATTAATGACTTTACAGATTCCAATAATTGTAGGAAGAAAGTTTAAGGAGATGGCTTCAGTTGTTTTGCCAGAAAGGTGTAGTAAAGTTAGAATCAAGAATAGAATGAGTCAGGTTGGGGATTTAGCTCAGTGGTAGAGCGCTTGCCTAGGAAGTGCAAGGCCCTGGGTTCGGTCCCCAGCTCCAAAAAAAAAAAGAACCAAAAAAAAAAAAAAAAAAAAAAAGAAAGAATGAGTCTTGTCCTCATAGAATAGTAAGTAAAGGCTGCATAGTAAGGAATACAGTGAACTTTCACAATTGCTCTAAGAAGGGAAATAGGTTTGGGACAGATTTGTGATCAAGGAAAAACATTCATTCTAGGTCAGGTCCAAAGATGAAGCCATAGGTGTGCACTCTGATAAAGCAAGGTCATGTGAAACTATGGCTTTGAACTTATACTGAGCTTACAGAATGAAGCACTGCTTTGAACTTACTATCAGCATCTACTGTAACTCCCTTTTTGTGTAACATTTTATCTTCGAGGTAATTTTATAAAGAACTTTTGTCTAAGAAGGTATAAAAAAGGCTGAAGGAAAAAATGCTCTGCTCCATCCACCAAATGTGAGTGTATGTATGTATGCATGTATGTATGTATATATGAATATATGTATGCATGGCACTTGTGAGATTGATGAAACAAGTGGTTGGGCTCAGACAGTGTGTGTGTGTGTGTGTGTGTGTGTGTGTGTGTGTGTGTGTGCATACATGACTTTCTCTCCATCCTTTTCTTTCTTGCCGGCCTCCTAAGAGTTAAGAGTTCAGAGTTTCTCACTGGGCATTCTTGCAGGCCCCAGGTAATTAAGTTTTGTTCTGTCACAGTGCTAACCCTGCTACCAGCTCCCCGCCATTGACTGCTATTAGCACTGACCCCAATTGCTAGCACCATACTAGCTGCCTTCCTCAGTTTCCTGGATGCCTGTGGGTCCCAGCAACAGGGCAAAGATGAGGCTTTTAATCCCTGGCTTGAAGTCATAAATCACATGGAAAGTCCTCATTCTATTTCTGAATTTAGGGGGAGTCCAATCTGGGTTGCCACATATTACCCGGGAAATTGTCCTTCCCTCTTAGAGTTCTTAGCCTCATTCATGAGGGAACTTAAGAACAGACTCAACAGAAAGAACAGGGACAGGTTTAGCGTGTTTTAGAAGGAAAACCTCAGAATAGCTAAGCTATAAATCTCAGCAGCTGCCTAGAGGAGGAAGATGGGGTGGAAGAGAGAAAGACATGACGTTTGAGTTAAGTTGGCTCAGAGATTGACTACAGAGCAGACAGGGTCACATGAAGGAAAGGGACACTTTAGAGAAAGAATAAGGAAGCCCAAAGTACCAACCAGCATCCAAAGGAACCTCATGGCAGCCCTGGGATGATTACACACAGGATATGATTACACACAGGAAAGCAAAATACAGGATCTCATGAAGGGGATAGTGACTGTTCCTACTGCTTTAGCATGGCTTAAGGGAGATCCACCTTCCTGGGCAGTGACTCCTTGGCCAGATAATTGACATCCCCAACTGGATTAATTCTTAAGTGGGGAGACCTAGAGGTAGATTCTGTTCATTAGTGTTTCTTGAACAGAACACAAACCTTTGTTTGTCTCAGAAGAAGTGAGAGGGTATAGAAGTAAAAACTAGGACATTAATACCATTTTATAAAATAGGAGGCTGACATACTGAGTGGCTTAATCAAAGTGGTAAATCCAATCTGTCACTGAAGGTCATAACTTGACCAGTAAATCCTGTGGTCAGTGTTGCTAATATATTGGTGTTTGGTATCACTTTAGTCAGTATTCCTAATTATAAGCTGAAGAGGTATCTTTTATCCATCTCATGGAATTGTCATCTCATAGAGTCACTGCTGAATTAGCTCACCACTTCTAGTTCTTTCTGAACTCTGACTGGCTTGTTCAGTGCAGCTCTTCTGATTCAAAATGCTCTCCAAGCTGACTGATTCAAACTGGCTTCTCTCTCAGCCTCTGACGGAATTGCTCTGCTTGGCTGCTAGGGACTGCCCAGCTTGCGGGTAACTGAGGAAGGCAGCTAGTATAGTGTGGGGAATTGGGTCAGCTCTAATAGCAAGGGAACCAGACACCCCTCTGCATTCAGTGGTGAATGCCTGGTGAGAAACTCTGAGCTCTAACTCTTAAGAGGCCAGCAAGAAGAAAGGATAGAGAGAAAGTCACACACACACACACACTACACTACACTAGTGGGCTCAACCACTTGTTTCATCAATTTCACAACTGTACTTGCAAACTTGTATACCCATATAGGAATGTATATACACATATGTATAGAGACAAACAGACATATAAACATATTGTACATACATATAGGCACACACATGTATTTGTACACATATACATGCATTTGGTGGATGGAGCAGAGCATTTTTTTCTCAGCCTTTTAGATAAAAGTTCTTTATAAAATCACCTCACAGATAAAATGTTACACAAAAGGGGAATTACAGACAGATGCTGTTAGTAAGTTCAAGGCAGTGCTTCATTCTATAAGCTCATTATAAGTTCAAAGCCATAGTTTCACATGGCCTTGCTTTATCATAGTGCACACCTATGGCTTTATCCTTGGACCTGACCTAGAATGAATGTTTTTCCTTGATCACAAATCTGTCCCAAGCCTATTTCTCTACTTAGTGCAATTTATGAAAGTTTGTTGTATTCCTTACAATGCAGCCTTTATTTACTATTTATTCTATGAGGATGAGGCTCATTCTATTCTTGACTCTAACTTTACTACACCTTTCTGGCAAAACGATCTAAAGCCATCTCCTTAAACTTTCTTCCTACAATTATTGGAATCCAGTCAGGAATTCTACAAAGTCATTAATTCATCTGAGCAGCATCAGTTCATGAAAGTTCATCTTCATGTGGTTCTGCAGCAAATTTACCCAATAGGGTGGGCCACCACCCTGGAAGTAATCACAACAGGATACAGAGAGTGAGGGTCTCCCGGTGTCTACTCACAGCAAGCCAAGTGAATGTGGAGTATGGCAATGACAGCCATCAGAAAGCACATCAGTAGCAAGAGGCAATCCTGGGATAAAGTCCCTGGGGGCTGTCCCTCCCCTGAGCTCAGCCACCACAGCTGAGCAGGATGGTGGGCCATCCCCAGCAAGCTCACTTTACCAGTGCAGTATTTCCTGCATGCCACCCACCAGTTGGCCTCCAACTAACTCTGGCAATGTGTACTAATCTTCAGGCTCCTTCTTATTCTCTGGCTTCAACTGCCTCTTATGACTCCACTGACTTCATGAACTCATGAACAAGCTCAACTGCACTGCACTAAGCTCACTATACTGACTCCCAACTGACTGACCCTCTCCCTCTGCGCTGCTCTTAAGTAGACCCTCTGGTCTCTTCTTAGGAGTGCTGGGCATATCCTATCTCTGATTCATTCTGTCAGTTTGTCTGTCTCTCCATTACACATCATTACTTGGTTTTGAAGGTGTGTAGTAAGAGTGTCTGTATTCCAGTTTGTTCACACAGACCTAGGTCATTGAATCTTTTCCATTGCCAGAGCAGCACATTGCTCTGTTTCCTCTACAATAAATAGCAGAAAATACCTCTGACTCACTTCAGAAGAAAAGACAGATGCTACGGAGTACTAAAGAATTGGACACTTTGCAGCCATGGTTAGTTCTGAACCACACGTGGTACAATTACTCTGTAATCATGGACTTTATTGCTGGCCACAAGGCAGGCTTATTATACTGTGCACTCGGTTTGCTGAGAAACCATCTGCTCCCTTACAACCACAGTCAGACAACTACAGATGAGTGCCCAGGTCTTCATCATTATCTACTGATTTCATATCTAGGGCGACAGATCAGCCTTTGAGGGCTGAATTCATGTGTTTGAGCCCAGACACAAAAAGTTGAGAAAGAGATGGTTGCTATTTTCAGTGACTTTTAGGGGGGAAAAAAAGCTACTCCTGCTTCTCACTTGAAAAAGTAGCAAATTTCAGCCAGAGAGATGTCTCAGAGATTAGGAGCACTGACAACTCTTCCAAGTTCAAGTCCTAGCACATGGTGGCTCAAATCACTCTGCGACAGCTTCCATTTGAAAGACTACACTTCCCAAGTTTCTTTGCAGCCAAGAGGGCGGGGCTAGGGGAGGAAATGTGTTGCAATCATTCCTAGCCGGTCCTTTCCTATAAACATTCTCTCATCCACTGGCACGGGTATGGGACTGTGGCTCCGTTTTCCATTGGTGAAATTTTGCCCCCCTACCACGTAATCAATAAACATGGCCCCACCTAAGACCACGGGAGACTCTCTTGTTCTGTCTTTCTGTCTCTGTAAGATGCTTCTGTAAGATGCTCCTGAAATCTAAAAGCATGTATGCAGGTGCCCTTGGAGGCCAGAAGGGGTTATCAAGTTCCCTGGAACCAGAATTATAGGTGGTTGTGGGTGCTGGAAACTGAACTTAGATCCCCCAGAAGAGGAGCAGGTGATCCTTATCTCTGAGATATTCTCTGTCCCCTACTCATAATTAATTTTTAAATTAATTTTATGTGTATGGGTATTTTGTCTGCATGTATGTCTGTGCACCACTTGTGTGCCAGCTGCCAGAAGAGGGTGTCAGATTCTCTGGAATTATAATTACAATGACCAAGAGGTGATATGTGAGTCCTGGGAGCTGAATCAGGCACCCTGGGAAAGCTTAATCACTGAAACATCTTTCCAGACAAACATAATTTAAAAAAATATAGTTTTAGTGTTACAGAATTGAGACACATGGGCATTTTAATAGATCTGTAGATATTTATTGATTGGGTCCAGTTGTGGTATAGAGAGTATAAACTATAAAAGTCAGGGGGTTCAAATAGCGTAAAAGAAGCAAAGGTGAGAATTGTGGGAGAATCTCTACAAAATTTTAGAACAAACTCATGTTCTTCATACAGGTTAAAGAAATCTTAAATCCAAGACATATTTTAGTAGAAACATTGCAAATAAATGCGAAGGAATGTGGTCCACGCAAATGAGCCAATATGCATGCTTTGAGCTGGAAAACAGAATCCACGCAGGAGGGAGTAAGGGGTGATGGGTGGTGGAAACTTCTCATCTCTAATCCATGAAATCCAAAGCGTTTGTGAAGCAACTACAAGGTGTCCAGTCAGTCTCAGGAATTGTATCCAGTACGATTGCAGTAGTGTGTGTGTGTGTGTGTGTGTGTGTGTGTGTGTGTGTGTGTGTGTGTGTATGGGAGAGGTAGGTTACAGCAATGAAGACACACCAGGACAATGAAAAACCCACCTTTTTCCTCCAATTGCTTCTCTCAATGGGAAACACCAAAGAGAATGAGACTTAGTAGAAACTGATTACAGAACGCAAAGATGGGAAATCTGTCTTCATTCTCAGAACAACAGCAAAAGGTCAGAGCTTTCAGAATAGGAATGTTTTCTTTCTCAGCTCAAAGTGTAGGGCCATCTGGTGCAACCAAGGTCCAAGCAGAAGGGCTGGTCTGGTCTGGGTGTGGCAGCTGAGGTCATCCCTACTCTCACTGAGGGATGAGTCTTGGAGGAGAGGACACCCACCCCAGGCTTCTCCAGTTGCAGCTGAGATCCCAGAGCTGCAAAATGAGCTCAGAGCTTGTCAAGGGAGACCGTTCTCTAGTACCCCGTGTGGGCCCACTGCCTGGAAGGGGACAGCTGTACTGGGCCTAATCAGATGTTCTAAGCTCTGATTCTTTTATCACTACAGGGGTGTGTCTCTTGAAGCTGTCAAGGGACTTAACAGATAGATTTCAAGGGTTTCACTTCAAAAACTGGATAAACATGACCTCACCTTATTTTGTAAGATGTCACAGGTTTAGTGACTGATGTTAAACCCCAGAGCATCACATCACCTTCTAACCTCTCGGCACTGGGAGTCAAGAAAACATCTTGGGCACTTTACTCGACATCTCCTAACTCAGGGTAACTTGGTGATGGTATGGGTTTCTTCTTCTCATTGAAATTCCCAAGGAGACCATAGCTGAATTCAGTAAATATTTTACTTCCTGGATATTATTGTTTCTCTCTCTTTAATGAGAGACATGGCCAACAGTGGCAAGTTTTAAAGGAGTAGGACTTAAGCTTCTGTCACTTTCTCTACCAGGAAATCCCCTCAGTTTTATATACAGATTAGCATAAGGTAAAATATGTAGGCATATGCTTGTGTGTGTGTGTGTGTGTGTATGTGTGTGTGAGAGAGAGAGTATTGTGTGTGTATGAGTGTGTGACCATGAGTATGTCAGTCTGTGTGAGAATATCTGTGAGTGTGTGTGAGTGAATGTGTGAGAGTGTATGTTTGAGTGTGTGTGTGTATAAGTGTATGTGTATGAATGTCAGTTTGTGTATTAGTGTGTAGTGTGTGTATGACTGTGAGTGTGAGAGAATATCTATGTGTGAGTGTGCATGAGTGTGTTTGTATGTATGTGTATGCACATGCATATTACACTTTAGTGACTTGAAAATAAATCTTCAGTCAGGCTGGTAGCACAAGCTGTTCTTCCAGAACTCTGAAAGCTGAGGCAGGAGAATAAATTAGAGGCTATTCTGGGGTTCATCTTATCTCAATACAAACAGAAAAAAAATAATCTTCAAACTCTGTCAATGGAGAAGTCAGTCAAATCTCACACTATTCTAAGAGCCCAAAGTAAGGTAATCCAAAACCCCACTAAGGGATGAATGATCTGACTGCTGTCCTTGAACCAGCATGAAGTGCTCTAGGCTGTTAGTGAGCAGCGGAGTGAACAATGCTAGCCGCATGGATGACTCTGCCACCCGTTCTATGTAGGCAAGCCTTTACGACAGACCACACAGTGTATGATGCTGTATGTGTGTGAAGGGTCATTAAGGAGCACTCCACTCAGACCGAAAGGAAATTATTTATTTGCTTGTACAGAAAAGGACGAAGCAAAAACTATTTCCCTCTTCTCTGTCTTAAGTTCTGTGGTGAGAGCGAGCCCTTTGAGAAGGCAAGGGAGAGCGAGCAGACTTACTTAGTCCGCGTTGTATGAGTCAGAGAAGTCTTCATGAGAAAAATAAAAACGCGAGCAAAGGGCAGCTTCTGTTATTATATTTGATAAAGACTTGGATGTCACTGCCGTGGAAAAGAATCTGAGGCCAGGGCGTTAAAACCAGGAAAACCTGCCAAAGCCTGCACATACAGCATCCTCTGGTCCCTTCCTAATGGGGGGATAGGATGCTAAGGAAAGGTCCTCCTGGGTGGAGATCTGAGGCCGGATACAGGGCAAGGTCAGAGGGTCCTTCCTGAGAAGTGTTCCTGGAACCCTGGGGTGGAGCCCTAGTTAGGTTTTTTATAAACTTGACATGAGGTAGTCATCTGAGGAGAGGAACCTTAGCTGAGGAATCACATCTATCAGATTGGCTCCTAGGCATTTTCTTGATTAATGATTGATTTAGTAGGTATCCAGCCAAGTGTGAGGATTGCTACCCCTGGGCAGGTGGTTCTGGGCTGCATAGTAAAGCAAAACAAGCAAGCCGAGAACAAACCAGTAAGTCATGTTCCTCACGGTGTCTGCTTGTGTTCTTGCCTCCAGGCTTCTGCCATGAGTTCTTGCCTTGGCTTCCTTCAGTGATTAGCTGTAAGATAAACCAGGACAAGCCGCTATGGTAGATAAGTGGTCAAGTCAGAGATTCCTGCCTGTGTCCACCATGTCTGGAAATCCTTTAGCTAAAGGTGCTCCCTGCACCAAGCTGCCATCTTGTGTCCTAAACCTTGTTAACAACAACTGTAGAATTTGGAGGCTTGCGATGAGAATCAGGTTTCAGTGGCCAGCAGCTGCTAATGTGCACAGAGGGTTAGTGGAAAGAAGAATTGCATTCCGAAGTGGATCATAGTGTTTGTGTGTGTTTAACTATAAATACGCTCAAATCAACGAACTGAGCAATTTTGGTGAACGAACTACATTTCTCTCAAGTCACATTTCAGTAAAATTGCTATTAAAGGTCTTCAGTCTCTTCATGCAATGTTGTTTGAGGGGAAGAAGTGATCTCACAGTGGCGTCTGTGAGTAGAGGTGTACATTGGTACATTGATTTCCTTGAAGTCTGTTGGCATCTCATGCAATGCCATCGTGTGAACACTGCAGGAATTTCAATTGGCAGCAGTGACCTTTGGGAATCAAGTTAGAATAGAGTGCCACTCTGGAGACCACCACTGTCAGACTTGTCTTCATAGAGAGCACATTTGGATAAGCAGGTCCCAAGATACTGGATAGGTGTTTAATGGCTCAATGCTGTAAGCCTGGGTCCTGTGCCTCAGTGGCACCTCTGTCACAGCTTTTCCTGTGCCTCAGAGATGAAAATTCTCCTGGAATGGAGCTCATGTCCTTGAACAAAGTACGCAAAGGAAAAAGTTCCTCCAGTATGGTGGCCTTCACCTGGTGCTATTCCCCCTTCCAACATGACCCAGGAAGATAGGTTTCTGTTGGGCAGCCAATGTCCTTTGGCAAGAGATGATAATGGGAACTAGCCCTAACCTCTGGATGCTTATAAAGTATTGGGGACTCTCCCATGGTAAAGAGGAGAAATTAAGAGATGATAGAATGGGCTGTGGATGTTGTTGGTGTCACAGGAATGGGGGTGCTCAGCACCACATCCCAGGGTGACTCATGGGCCTTCTATTTGCATTACAGTAGAGGGAAAGTCTTCATTTCGGTATCCTGTCAACTAGTCACTCATCAGGTTAACATTAGCATGGCGGTCACTAGAGTTTTCTGGGGAAGGTGTCATAGTTAGGGTTTCCATTGCTATGAAGAGATACCATGACCAAGACAACTCTTACAACGGACAACATTTAATTGGGGCTGGCTTACAGGTTCTGAGGTTCAGTCCATTATCATCATGGTGGGAAGTATGGCAGCATCCATGGTGCTGGAAATAGAAGAGGACTGGTTTTCAGGCAGCTAGGAGGAAGGTCTCTCAAAGCCCACCCCCACAGGGACACACTTCCTTCAATGAGGTCACACCTCCTAATAATGCCACTCCCTGGGCCAATCATATACAAACCACCACAGAAAGGAAACTCACATATTCTTATGTTAAGCATAGAGTAGGATGCACTTGGTGTGCGGGTCAGGCAACTTTTCAGTACAGTGATGAGGTCATCACTTAGGAAGAGGAAGGTCTTGTCTTGGATCATAGTTCTGGAGGTTTGGGTTGATGACTGTGGTGGGCCTATTTGGGGGAGTGGTCTGTGGTAATGCAGTCGATCATAGCAGTAAGACGCAGCAAAGCTAGGCATCTCATGTCTGCGACACAGAGAGAGGAAGGTGCTGAGAGTACTCCTGTAGTGACCCTTATACCTCCCCTAATTCCCTCTTTTTAAACTTCTATGCATTCCCATTCTACCAACCTGGGACTAGCCTTCCACAAGAGAGTTTTGTGGAGGAGACATTTTGGATTTGAAGTGCAGCGCATCTTTAGACAAAGTAAACGTTGAAGCTATTATTCAAATGATGAGATGATTCTACGCATAGACAAAAGTGTTTTTATAGACATCAGCGATGGGATATGAAAGTCCAGACAACAGGTTGCACCTGGGAGTGGTGTATGCAGCATAAGCTGGAAATGTGCTATTCTCAACAATGTATTAAAAGGTAGGGGAATGAGCTCCACAACCATGAGTTTCTGGTCAGACTTACAGTAGTAGGTATGTGTTGCCTCCTGTGGAGCAGGCCTTAAATCAGTAGGTTACCCCCATAACATCCATGCCATTACCATACCAATGCACATGTCTTACCACACAGGCCATTATTGTAGCCTATAGGGTTCACCACTAGGGAAGACTGTTGGTGACTTTTCTCTTTCAGTAGCCTGCATGACACCTTCTGATAGTATTAAAACTAGCTGACTGGGAGGGGCTCAAAGGCCACAGGGGCAAACTTACTACTAATATTTTGCTAATGGGCATAAACTCAAACTTCCCTCTAAATGTTTCTCTGTCCCTACATTAATACAGCTCTCAGACTCCATCAGAGAAGCTTTGTTATGCAGTAGAGCATGGTTAATTCAGAAACCCATGCCGGTCAAAGTTTAGGGAGTAAGTTGAGGAGTTCTTAGCCACAAATGAGCAATTGCTATCAAACCCTCTTCTCTTACATGAACCAGAGGTCATAAAGGATCCAAGAGAGACCTCGCCTTCCAAATATAACAGGACCTCTGTACTCACAAACCCCTAGCAGCTGAGGTTGCCTACACCAGGTCAATCCAGTCAACCTTTTCCAGAGATGTGAGGAGAGGTAAGGGGCTCATTAGTTCCCACCACTAGTTATGGACATTTGATGGCTTCCAGGAACTGGTACGTCTGTTTTATTTAAGGGTACGGTCTTACATGCTCCAATGGATGGTCCAGCCCATGAGGCAGGCAGCAGGAATTAGACTTAGTAATTATTGTGTGACACTGCTGCTGGGGAGACTGAACAAAAGTTCACTCCCAAGGGGCCAAAGTCCAACCTGGTGAAGCAATGTTTTATCAGGGTTACTTACAGTACATTGCTGAGGGGTTACCTACAGGAGCAGCAATAATGCAAAAACAACTGACTGCATCACCAGAGCCCACCCTAGTTTGGGTGGGTGACAGCTCATGAAAGCTAGAACCCTGGAACTTATGAAACAAATCTTGATAGCTTGTCTGGTCTCTGTCTCTTTCAAGTGCATTGCTCAACAGTCCTTACCACTCAAATAACTGAAGGGAGGGGTCTAGTGAATCTAGTCAGATTCAGGGACTTCTGGAAGCTTTTGAGTTGTTTAATTCTTGAGCTTAAGTAGGTTACCTACTCTCTTGAAGGAAACTGTAACACAGCAGTGGATTGTATTTTTAAAAGGGGATGTGAAGTTGGGAGGGGTGAAAGGTCAGGGGTAAGTCTAGGAAGATTTGGGGGGGAGGAGAGTGAATAGAACGTATTATATGAAAGTCTCAAAGAAATAACAAAAATATATTTTCACAGTAGAGAAATATTACAGCTAAGATGGCTCCTTGTTTTCAAAGCAAGTTTGTGCTTTATAGTTTAATAGCTTTTTCTGACTTTAAACTTATTTCTGTGAGAAAAAAAACTTTTGGGTAGCAGGTGGTTTAAGCCAGTCATTCTCTGCCTGTTGGTCTCAAGACTTATTCTACTTTTAAGTAGCCCTGAGCTTCCAAATGCCCTTTCAGCTTGGTATCAGTCTATGGATAATCATTGTATTACTATTTGTTCTATGCCTGAAACAAAAGTGGAAATTTAAAAATGTTCTTACAACAATTCACTTTAAAATACCAGTCACGGGCAGTGAGACGGCTGAGTGGGCAAGACACTTGCTGCCAAGCCTGATGACTTTAGTTTGATCCCTGGGAGCACTGAAGGATGAGAATTGGCTCTTTTAGGTTATCTTCTGACCTCCACACTTATACCTTGGTGTGCCCATGCTCCACCCCCATACAAAAGGTAAATGTAATAAAAATGTGAAAGAGCCTTGTCCATCACAGTAGCATGCTGTATGATTTAATAAACAATGGCTACCCAGTCAGTCTCTTGTATCGGTGAGCTTCAAAGATATAAAGGTTGGGGAAAAACCTGCTGTCTATTCTGAACTTGTTTCCTGTTACCTACTTGTGCACACTACAGAATATTGGTTTTATAATTGTGGAATTCATTTACAGTACAGAGGGAATTATATTTTGGTATCTGAGAAGGTTCTAGAATAAACATCCTTCACCAATTAAAAAAAAGCCACATTTTCCAAAACAAAAGCACTCTGTGTTAAGGAGGGAGGCTTGCTTGGAGTTTTACGCATCTCCTCAGTGTAGTGTCCAGTTTTCTCAAAGACAGCTAGATACTCACTCATGTCTGCTCAGCAATAGGGCCACATGTCTTCTTCATGCCACAGCCTCTAGACACCCTCACAGGGCCCTTGTGAGAGACCAAGAAGGAACAGCAGAAGGCAGCTGGGAATTATGACAGAAATCATTTCCACGTTGGGCACTTGGTCTCAGAGAATCCAGAAACTGAAGTCTGTCCCTTAGTTCTCACACCCATTCTGGCGCTGAATGCAAAAGGGAAACTGAGCTCTGGGTCAGTGGTGGGGTCAGGCATGGGCAGGCTGTTCCTGCTGAGTCCACACTGGCCCCTTTCCACAGTTCTGCAGCCCCAGCTGGCCATGCTGTTGGCCTCTCCTCTGCTGGCGACTTTGAGGGTACAATTCCCTATAGACTTGTTTGAAAGACTCTAGCCTCTGCAGAGCCCTCCGGCCGTCATTCTTACTGCTCTTCAAGTCTCCCAAGACAATTTTCTGACTAATTCTTCTGGATTAATAAGAGTCGTTTTAGAGTTTCAACAGTTATCAAATGACTTTCCTCATCTGTACAGATGGTAAATCACTGGGAATGAGCTTAATGCTAGCAATAAAATCCCAATTTAAAATAGTCTTAATCTTAAAGACAGTCTGTTTTATCCTAAACCAGTGTTCAACATCCTAAAAGCCATAGGTTTTTTACCAAAAGTGTTCTCATTTTTTCAGCATTTATATATAAAGCAGTTGGAGCCCGCAGAATGCCAATAATTTTTGTTTCATTCAGGAATTACAATAAAAATCCTATAAAACCATAAGTGTACACAGCTATAAACCCAGCTGCCTGACTCTGACCAAAGGCCTTCTCACCACCAAGATACTACCCACAGGTCCAGTTTCACCACCAGCACTGCTCCATGCTTCTGTCATGGTAGCACCACCCAAATCCCAGAGCAGCTATATTGCAAGAACATTGTTACTGTTTCATTATGGTTTATCTGTTTATTTTGTCTTAATGTTTGCTTGTCTGGCTTCCTTCCCCATCTTTCTTCATTTTGTTTTTTAAGACCCGAGCTCACTATGTAGCAAGTCTGGTCCTAAATGAACAGTCCTCCTGCCTCAGCTTCCAGAGTACTGAGCTTACACCTGACATGTTTTTCTTTTGTCGAGCTGTCACTAGAGAGTCTCGGACACCTTACATGTTCACTTATATTCATTCCAGATGCCTCATGGGTGTAGCTTGTACTGTTTTATTGGGTATAGCTACAACCGTTCATGTTGTTTGAACTCAAATTGTAACATTTTTACACAGACATATGGAGTATTGAGGCGCCTTTGATCACCTTTGACCTGTGAACACTTTCTTGCCAAATGATTAAGCAAGTAGTTTCCGAGATAAGACTATGAATGCAAATCCATTTCCTAAATAAATGCAGAAAAAATAATGGAAGACAGGCTCCAGCACTGTCTGCTTCCTTCCTCATCATCCCTCACTTCCCTCTGGTAAGGACCCTCAAGACTTGTACCACAGACCAGGGCACACGGAGTGAAGTTGCAGCTGAGGGCAGGCAGCAGCATCTGTCCTTAGCTCTTTGCATACTACATTCAAAATTAAGACTTCCTTGTCATATATTGGTATATGGCTACTATTTCCACACAGGTTTCCTACGCGGTCATTGTGTCGTGTACTGACAGACTGATAACTGTGATGTTCACCTGATTGGATCTCAGATCTAGAATCAATGAAGACACCTGCCTCTGGGCAGGTCTCTGAGAAAACTTCTAGAATGATTTGTGATCAGCAAGGATTCCCCAGAGTGGGTAGCACCATTCAGTAGCAGCCCAGATAATGGAGGTCTAAGGGAAGGGTTGTCTTTGAAGTGATGTTCCTGTAGCATTAATATCAACAAAAAATGTAGCCATTTCTCATGAAGTACGTTACAGATCTAGAGCTTTACATTCTCAATTAACTCGAAATTTACAGAAGAATAAGGAGAACGGGGCCTCGATCCTTGCTTTTCATAGGCAGCCTGCTTCTTAGAAAAGCTAATAATCTTATAAGATCCTGATTTGCCACTCAGATCACAGGGAAGATGTGGATCTCCTCACAGGACGCCCACTCTACTCAACAGTGTCTACAGAAACGTGTCACCAAGGTAAGACCATCCTTCCCTCAGCTCCTGCAAATGGATTTGATCTGATGGGGGGAGGGTGTATTCTCCACCTTTGTGGCCAAGTGACTGAAACTCCTGTGACATCATTGCAAAGTCCTATCTCTGGTTTGTCGATAGGAAATTCCCGATTAACATAGAAAATTAACAGCGCAATCCATACATTTCCCGTGATAGCTAGTGTTAAGAAGTAATTATAGTTTCCTTTGCCACAACATTTTTTAGTAGAATTAGATTTTAAAAGAAATGTCTCCACCGAACCCTAATATCCAAAGAGGCAACTGTGAGCTAGGTCAGTTGAATATTGCATATGAAGCTCAGATTTCATCATGGGCAGCTGAGTGTGTGGGCTGAGTGGCTCAGAAGCTAATGTCACCTGTGGGCTATTATGTGCTTTGCTAAAATGATGTAATATCCCTATTTTCAGCCTAATTTAAAGGAGACTTGAGTAACCATTAGCATCAGTCATTGAACTGGAACACTTGTTGTGTCTAAACATATTCATGTACTAATTGAAAACATTTGGTCAAAGACAGACCTTACAGATGAAAGGGTATCACCTGGTGGTGGATGTTACAGGTCACTGGGTAAGTACACTTTAACAGAGTTGACACTGTCTAATGATAACTTGTTCCAAAAATGGCCCCATCATCAAATGGCACATGAGTGTGACCTCCAATATTGAGAATTGCAAGCAAGAATTTGACTCAATGCCTGAAAATTCCCCTTCTTGTTTCTTGGCCTTCTCTGAGGGGAATGTTTTTACATTTCCATGGGTACTTAAATTTTGTAGCATCTGAGGTGAATTATTGGGACAGAGCCACCAACTTCATTTATATTTTGTGAATATAGATGGGCTTTCTAAATAGTTGTGCTATTTAGAAATTTCAGTTTGGGAGGCTTTCTTATTTATTGATGGACTGGGGAGGTCTGATATATAGCATTCTCCCAGTTCTGAACTAGTTGAGAGTGAATTACATGGTAACCACACTCTTTCCTATATTATATGTAAAGTTGATATTGGAACATTGAGCTTTTATTCACAAGTCAATGAACATTCATTACAGATCTCTAAAATTGAGCAAAGTGAGTGAACAAAAGGAGGAAGACATTTCTAAGACCCAGGACAGCAGTGTTCAAAATGTTTTCCTAACACCAGTGGCAGAGGCATTAGGACTGACTGGCTGGGAATGGAGCCACCCATAGTCCCTTTGAGGCCACTGGTTTAGGAACCTCTCAGAGCCAGCAGTCTACCTCAGCAGCTGCCCTGTTTGTATGTCTTCTTTCAGTGAGGGTTCCCTCGTATTAACATCCTATTTTACTGCTGCTCTGATATTTTTTTCCACCTCTTCTATTTTCTATCTGTCCCTATCAGTATACCTAACACGTACTGCGTGTTCCTATTCACTCTCCCACACTGTGTGCTTGACACACATTTGAGAATGCACTCTGGGGTGGGGCACATATTGTATTGAAAATTGTTTTAGATGCATCTTCAAGTCCTTTAGATTGGGGGAAAGGTTAAATGAAAAAAATATTGAAACCAAGCTCTCAGACACATTTTATTTTTCATTCATGAGTTGAGCAGTCATTCATGGCATGTGTTGCACACAGAGAGACACCAGCTACTTCTTCCTTCTTGGTTAGTTTGCATCAAGACAAACCAGCAGTCACACAGACTTCTCCAAGAGAAGGATGTTTTAAGATAAAACAGCTTTGGGTATTATCCAGGAAAGCAGAGCAGCTACAAAATTGGTTCTGGATGTAGATGGAACTTTACACACTGGAAAATGTCTTCCAATTCCAAAAAGGATTTCTAAATAAAAAGATGTAGTGTCCAGTTATTTTCAGGTCCTAGATGGTCAACTTGAAGCAGTTCATCTTTGGCCTGGCCCTTTCCTTCCTTTCCTTGTCCTTTCCTTCCTTTCTTACCTCCCTATAACTCCTATCTATCTATCTATCTATCTATCTATCTATCTATCTATCTATCTATCTATCTATCTATCTATCTACCTACCTACCTACCTACCTACCTATCTATCTATCTATCTATCTATCTATCTATCTATCTATCTATCTATCTATCTATCTTCCTATCTATCTGTCTATTCGTCTATCTATCTATCTTATAGTTTATTCAGAGCACGGGGAAGGTGTGTGCATGCTCCTGTGTGTGTGTGTGTGTGTGTGTGTGTGCATGAGCGCGCTTCTAGAAGTGTTTCATCATGTGCCCCAGGCTGGCCTTGCCTTGAACTTGCAATTCTCCTGCCGCAACCTCCCCTGTGCAGGGGTTATAGTCCTATGACATCATGCCTGGCTTCCTCAGACTTTGAGGCTTTGTCCACATCATTCAGCCCCTTTGAGGAGGTTTTGTCAGATCTTTACTGAAGGTTTGAGGCCTGTGGGGCAAGGTGGCTCTCTCCCTCTTTGCACCCTCTGCACTTCCTAAACTCCCACCCCACCTCACAGTTGGCTCCTGTTTCCACATATCTGGTCAAATTCTGTTTGGCGACTATACATAGGCAGAGAAGAACAAGAGAAGAAAGTAGGAATAAGGGTGGGGAAGGGATTAAGGGAGAGGAGAAAGAGGAAAGAGGAGATACGGACATTCTACATATATGTATACTTAATTAACCAACAGACAAGAAATGTAAAGGAGAAGGAAATTCTACCTGTCAAATCAGTCGTCAACATGATTTACCAGAAGCAAAAAATTTGTACTGCTTGGGGAGATAAATTTGTACCTCTATCCATGGGGGTTGGCCGTATAGAACAAAAGTCATGTATAGAATAGTCAGCTGGAAACTCCCAGTTATTTATTAGGTGATCTTAGCTAAAGATCCTAGCAATGGGGGTTACAGAGCCTGAACTGGCCATCTTCTGTCCAGGCAAGACTTCCAGGAGAGGGATTGGGACACCAACCCAGTCACAAAACCTTTGACCTAAAATTTGTCCAGTACAAGATGTGCTAGAGTTAACGTGGTGCAGAAATTGTGGAAATGGACAGACAATCAAAGACTGGTCCAATCTGAGACCCAAGCCCTAAGAGGAAGCCCACCCCTGACACTGCCCTGGGATAGCCCAGAGACCTAGGAAAGAACCAGGCAAAACTGATGGGGAAAAACGTCAATGAAATAATTCCTAAGAATAGTCAGCTATACTCATAGATTGGTGCCAATTGTCATCAGAGAAGCTTTACGCAGCAGCTGATGGAAACAGACCCAGAGACCCACAGCCAAACAATGCTGAGCGTGGAGAACCCATGGAAGAGGGGAAGAAAGAATTGAAGGAGCCAGAGGGGTCATTGACACCACAAGAAAGCTCACAGAATCAACTAACCTGGGTTGGTAGGGGCTCACAGAGACTGAACCACCAACCAGGGAGTATGGAACTGACCGCTGCCCATATATTACAGTTGAATAGCCTGGTGTTCTTGTGGGACTCCTAACAGTGGGATCAGGAGCTGTCTCTGACCCTTTTGCCTCTTTTGGGAACCTTTCTTCCAACTGGATTGCCTCATCTAGCATTAATAAGAGAGAAGGTGCCTATTCTTACTGCAACTTGATATGCCATGGCTGGTCGATATCAGGAGGCCTGTTCTTTTCTGAAGAGAAATGGAGGAGGAGTGGATGGGGGAGGGGGAAGAGGTGAAATGGTGGGGGAGAGACTAGGAGGGGAGGATGAAGAGGAAACTGTGGTTGTCTGGATATAAAAAAAATAAATAAACAAAATGAAATTAAATTTAAAAGGGGAACAGTCAGCCAGAAATCTTAAGAATTTATTCTCCAACATTTTTAGAGAACACAAAAGTAGGTGTACTTGAGGGTCCATTTTAATATTTTGACACATTGAAACTCAGTTACCTGCTACACCAGACAGGTCGTAAGAGCATTTGACCATAGCAAGTGGAGAGAGTCAGATCAGACTTTGAGATAAGACACTCTTAGGACCAGTCTAAATACCTGATCCCACAATCGTTTATGACATCCTCAACCTAGCAGTTGTGGGAAATGAGTTACAGTATGTCCGCCCAAGTGCATATGCCAGGATCGGAATGCTCTACCAGCAGTTGGGACATTCATGAGAATGACGTTGTAGAATGTCATGCATGTGACAGGTGTCAGTGTGTGCCTTAGCCTTTCTCAAGTGTGCAACCTCCCGGAGAGGGACTCATTTGTTTGAACTTCTATGAGTTCAAGCTGTGGAACCACCACTCACACAGTGGTTAAAGAGAAGCAAAACGCTCACCAGCTTATGTCTCTGAGATGATCAAGGGGGCCGAATTTCAAGCATGGAAGACTCCAGATCATCAAGCGATACAGGTCTTTCGGAGGCAGCATCTGAGATGGTGTAGTCATGTCCCTGTTGGTGTTCTCCCCTCCCCACCCCCTTCCCCCCCATCCCCGCCCCCACCACTCCCCCTTTCCCACTCCATTTTTCTTTCTGTCAACACATATGCTCTGCATGCTATAACCTCTGCTAACAGTCCCAAGTGTAAATTGCCCTAGCTATATAACCTGTGAAGTCCAGGGCCCCTTTCTCGTGGCTTACTGATTCCTGGATATGGCTGTTCATTGTTTGGTCACGTGCCCACCTTTATCCAGTGGGTTTGGCTCCAAACCGCCAGTCCTGGGTTATGTGAACCTGGGTAAGGAGTTTATGAAAGAAATGTCACAATGCACAAAGAAAGCTGTCAGTCCCACAAACAGACATGACTGAAGCTGGAGCTTAGGAAGGAAGGGCTCTGGCGATCTCATCTGATAGTGACGCACGGGCCACTGCAGCCCAACACTGGAATGTTGCTTCATTGCTTGTTGATTGAGTTTTCTTTTTGAAACAGTGTTTTACATCATAGCCCAGGGTGGCTCAGCTCTGCACTCTTCCTGCCTCGTTTATTCTTGTCTCTTTCCATTTTCGTGTGTGTGGGTGATCACTTGTATGTGGAGCCTGTGCATGAATGTTTGCCCGGAGGTTGATGCCAGAAATAATCCATGATTTCTCTTACACATTATTCAATTGAGCCAGAGTCTCTCAATCAAACGCAGAGCTTGGCGGTATGATTGTTCTCTCGAGCCAGCTTGCTCTGGGGATCCCCTGTCTCCTTTTTCCAGGGCTGGAATTACAGACAGCCACCACACCCACCTGACGCATTGTGTGGGTTCTTGGGATCTGAACTCTGGTCCTCACATGGCTTTAACACTAAGGCAACTCCCCAGCTTCTACCTCAGCCATTTATTGCTGGTATTACAGGTGCCGCTCTCTCCAAAATGCCTCTGGCCCCAAAGGTACTTCTGCTCATACAATTGTCTGTTTAGCTTTGTACTGATGCTCCTTTTGGTATTAATCATTGTGGCCAAGGATTATTCTTCCAAAATATCTGATATCATCCTCCCAGTGTTCTTCCCTTGCCTCAAGCCCCTTGAATTTACCCGAAGTTCACTGTGCCATGTGTAACTGCACCGCAATGCCCTGTTCTTCCCAAATCAATGCCAAACGCTCTTCAGAAAATCTGCCTGTCCAACTTGCTTCCCTTTTTATTTAGGTTGACAGATTATAATAGCTAACTAAGCCCATGCTCCAACCTTGTGGGAGGAATGTTCACTCAAAGGAGGAACAGAAGACCGGTAAGCTCACCACAGGTGAGGAAGCAGGACGCGCATGCTCACCACAATGGAGGAAGCAGGAGGCGTTTGCTCCCTACCACTGAGGAAGCGGGTCGCGCATGCTCACCACAATAGATTAGGTTCCTTAGCTCACCTTCTGAGAATGGCTGCGCTGTCTTTCCTATCAGCAGAGTCCCAATAAGCTCTTGTGTCTAAAGATAACAAGGAACCTGCAGAAGGGTCCCTCACTCCCCATGCTGTAGGTGGGTGTAACTGACACAGGTGTGCAAACCCAGTGTTTACATCAGCTCCCAGCCTGGCTCTTTATTGTGCCCTACAGCTCTGTTGCATGTTGATGAGAACGTAGGTATTCTTTCAAGTATTACCGTCCTCACCACCTGCTTGTTGAGCAATAGGCAACAACAACAGAGATCACAATGGAGTCACAGAGGGCAGGAGATGCCCGCAGCAGCCTGTCTGAATAAACTGTTTAAGATGATAACACATTTTTATATGAACATATTCAAATGAAATCACAGAATCATCTCTCAACAAAGAGGGAAGGCGCTTGCATGGATCCAGCTAATTGCTAAGCTGACTTAACTAATTTAGTATACAAAACCCAAGGAGGAAGGCGATGCCCCGTATGGGGCATGCTCAAGGCGATTTTTAAAAAAATCTTTTTGGAACATAACTTGGTTCTGTGGAATATTTTTCAACAGTATAATGAGCCAATTTTAGGGGAGATGACAAGCCCGGTTCTGGGGACCCCATTTTTGTAGATTTCCATCGTCTCCATCTTGACATTCCTTTTTTTAACCTGGAAAGATTATGTACAGCCCAGCTTGGGGGTGGATTTTTGCTTCACTGTATAATGGCCCATTTGTATCGTGGATGTCTCATCCCATCTTCCTACACACAAAGATGAGTTCATGCCTCCCTGAGGCCCTAACCTTAGCAACCCAGACCCAGTTCAGGGAAAGGCATGCTCCCATCCCTGCAAGAGTAACTCAAGAGTCTGTGAGGTTTTCCACAGTGGCTTCTGCACTTTGGAAACAGCACGTAAATATATGTACAAACACAGCTCAGGTGTCTCCTCCCTGCAGCCATGGGACATTCTAAGCACTAAAAGAAAGTCTATCCAAGCCACTTATTTGATGCCCTTGATGTCTCTCCACCCACAGAAATAATCACCTATTTATGGAAAACACCTGACTTTTAAGTAGTCAGTTTAGCAGAAATGGTTGTTTCCCTTCTGGGCCTCTAGAAATGTCTGCTCCAGCAGCGTTGTCTGCCTGTGCTCCCTGGAACACAGCACCAGTGAAGGAGCCACTGAGTCAGCAACCAGGAAAACAGGCTGGAGAGAGAGGAGCTCTTGTTCTCCTTGTGGGCAGGAGGGAGGTCAGAGGTCATCTCCCCACAAGAGCTAAGCACACACAATAGAAAAAAAAAACACAATGTGGAAGAGAGACATCAGTCTTTACTCACCACCCACTCACCCACTCATTCATTCACTCATCCACTCAGCCACCCACTCACCCACTCACTCACTCACCCACTCACTCACTCACCCCACTCACTCACTCACACCACTCACCTCACTCACTCACTCACCCACTCACCCACTCACCCACCCACTCACTCACTCACTCACTCACTCACTCACTCACTCACTCACCCACCCACTCACTCACTCACTCACACTCACTCACACCACCCACTCACCCACTCACTCACTCACCCACTCACCCACTCACTCACTCACTCACCCACTCACTCACTCACTCACTCACCCACTCACTTACTCACCTGTTCATAAGTGCTGCTTAATAGCCACTGTTCCTTACCAACTGCAAATTCACACCACTTGAGACCATGCAGAGCCACATCATCTGCAAGGGAGTGCACACACTGCCCTGCTAATCTGTGTCCCAGAAAACACTCACTGATACTCAGGCCCTTTTCTAGACCCGAAGTTCCCAAAGACAAATAGCTCCATCTTTGAGAGACCTGAAGCTGACTGCAAGGAGAGGTAGGGCATGCTGATGGCCCTCAGTAACAGTGCACAGGGATGTAGAGAGGAGCATCACACTCAGTGCTGATGATGGATCTTCATGAGGCTAATGGGGCTTGTGGTGGTTTGAATATGCTTGGCCCATGGGATGTGGCACTATTAGTAGGTGTGACCTTGTCGGAAGAAGTGCATCACTGTGAGGGTGGGCTTTGAGGTTCTATGCTTAAACTCCACCTGTGGTGGAAGAGAGCCTCCTTCTAACTGCCTGTGAAAGACAGTCCTTCTGGTTGCCTTTGGAACAAGGTGTAGAACTCTTGGCTTCTCGAGTGCCATGATGGCCTGGACACTCCCATGCTTCCTGCTATGATGACTTAGGATTGAACCTCTGAACCTGTAAGCTAGCCCCAGTTAAATGTTATACTTTATAAGAGTTGCTTTGGTCATGGTGTCTCTTAACAGCAGTTAAGCCCTGACTAAGAAAGGGCTCTACAAGAAAGAAACCTCTGTTAGAAAGAAAAGCCACAGGAGTTCCTGGATTCAAGGACAGAAGTGGGGAGCACACCATGCAGGAATTCCTAAATCCTGAAAAGGATCATCCTGGAGGCTTTATCATACACTGTACAACATTTGAGCCTATCACCCCTAAGACAATCAAACCATCAACAAGACTGTCACCATAGCAGCTCATGTGTTGCCTAGTGGGGGAAGTAGGAGAGTGAGCAATGAATTGAGTATCTAGAGTAAAACTCCTATCAAACGAGGACCTTGCTCCACAGTGACCTGGATGTCACTTTGTCTGTAGAAGTCTAAGAGGTCTGGTGCCTCTCCAGGATGTCTTTATGCTGTGAGGTGGTTTTGTTGTTTCTGTCACATCCTATTGTAGTCTCTGACATCCTCCATGTCCACCTCAACACCTACACAGTATCCCTTCTCCACATACTGTCTCTCCAGGAACCGTCCCCTCCTAACAACAGTGACAGTGACTTTTCTTTATGACGATCAGTGGTGGGGAGATTTTGGGGTGCATGTCAAAATGCTAGAGAGAAACTCCACTGTTAATTTAAAGTGAGGGCTTAGACACAGAATCTTGCTTTCTACATGCTTCCTGGTGGTTTCCTATAACTTGCCTCTAGCCTGCCACCATTTTGCTTTCTCTGTCTTCTAGTTCATGCCCCTCAGGGCCACACATTCCTTCTTCAAACATTTAATAAGGTTATTTTCCTAAATACAACCATTCTTTCCCTAAAATGAACTCCAGAACCATTTGCCATTCTTCAGGGGAAACGAAATTTAGCCTATTATATTTTGTGGTTAGGTAGGTTATTTTCTGGTTCACAACGTTATAGCTTAAAGTTTAGGAAAATGTTATGACAACCCCAGATTGTTTCAAAGAATAGGATAAACTCTAAACCAGGACATTTACATCTCAAACTGGTTGTCCCTTATCTCAGCATTTTTTATCTTTCTTCAGATATGACCACACCTGCCTGATCTCCTTCCTGTCCTCTTGAAAGAGTCAGTTCTATGGGGGTGACATATAGAGTGACAGGTGGGGTGACAAGTGGGATGACAGGTGGGTGACAGGTGGGGTGATAGGTGGGATGACATGTGGGGTGACAGGTGGTATGACAGGTGGGGTGACAGATAGGGTGACAGGTGGGATGACAGGTGGTATGGCAGGTGGGGTGACAGATGGGGTGACAGATGGGGTGACAGGTGGGATGACAGGTGTGTGACAGATGCAGTGACAGGTGGGTGACAGGTGGGGTGACAGGTAGGTGGCAGATGGGGTGACAAGTGCGCTGATAGATGGCCTCTACATCTTGGCCTCAGACTTTCTACTACTCGTATCACTTAAGAACAGCTTCTGTGCCTCACCCAGTGAGCTCTCCTTTCCTGTTCACCTACCACATCTTTCTTGGGAGCCACACTCATACCCGTATGCTTTTGTCATCCCCATAGAGTCTGCTGCTCCTGCAGACATCTTGGAGACACAGTCTGCCTTTTGTTCTGTGTCCATTTACAAAATGCTCCTTGGTCAGTGTTTGTTGTACTAAGGAGAGCATGGAGCATGGAGTTTATTTGTTGAAAATATTTAAACCATCTTTTTTTTAACTCATGGAAGAAACAAATTTGATATGAGCAAATTCTTGACAATTCATGGCTGGATATAGGGAGCATTTGGTTACTATGTTAGGGTTTCCAGAAAATCTATGAGAGAGAGAGAGAGAGAGAGAGAGAGAGAGAGAGAGAGAGAGAGAGAGAGGGGGGGGGGAGAGAGAGAGAGAGAGAGAGAGAGAGAAAGAGAGAGAGAGAGAGAGTCTGAGACAGACAGAAACAGACACACAGAATGAGAACTTTGTTGATTTGTTGAAACATTTCATGGAACTGAGTCCCATAGTGGTCATTCCAGAGCTCAAGAAAGTCAATGGTGTTGCTTGCCCAAGTAAAGGTCCGAGAAGCAAGGAAGCTGACTCTCAGTCAGAGACTGAAGGCTTAGAGCATGCAGCATGCCAGCCTTCTGCCATCAGCCCTATCACCCGCCTCACCCAGCAGATCCACGGCACAAACTCCAGCCTCTTCTGGAAACACTTCACAGATTCTCGCAGACTTATGCACTTACTGTCACTATCAAAGGTGGAATGGGAATGAGAAGCAGAGGGACGTGGGGGCACAAACTGGCACTCACAATTAACGTGACAGCTACAGGTCCCTCTGTTCTGTTCTGTTCCATCCTGTCCTGTCCTGCATTTTTCGACAGGATTTCACTATGTAGCCCAGGATAGCCTTGAATTTATGAACGAACGTCCTCTTGTTTCAACCTCTGGAATGCTAAGTTGTGGGCGTGTCAGCCCACTGGCTTAGCGTTCCATCTGTCCTCAGGAGAAGCCTGCTTTCCCCCAAATCACATTCTAACACTGGTATCAACAGCTTGTGTACCCATTAGGTCATACAGACATGACTGAGTTTTTTCTTCTTTCCAGCTCCATCCCAAAGGCTTAGAAAAGCTCTCTGAAGACATTTTGGAAAGTGTTCAGGGGACAAGTGGAGCTAGTTCTCTCTCCTCAATTCCTTCCTGCTCCCGGTGTCCTGCAGGACCTTTGGGTTCTGTGTTCCCTCTTGTTTCTGGAGTACTGTATTCGAGAGAAATGCCCTGGCATATGCCAGGTTCTCAAGTGCCCTTCATAACAGGTTATAAACATTATAACAAGGTACAAACAATAAACACTAAATCAGTAATAGATGCTTGCTTTCTTTTGGGGGTTATAAAAAAAATAATAATGTCATCAGGTCCTTTACCAACCCCGCCCCCCAATACTCCTTACAGTACCTGTGGTGACTGGTGTGTAGTCCCTGTATCCAGATCCACCCAACCACACACCCATTCACAGATGAAGGTGAGCACCCAGGACCTGGGCAGATGAGGGCTATCACTGATGGTGTGCCTCACTGATACACTGTTTACCCTCACTCTGGGGCTGGGGGTAGCACATACTGGGGGGAACCAGAAGCTACAGCTGGTATAAAACTTGGGCAAAGTTCACACTCCCCAGGCCCTCTCCGTTAGACGTCTCTGAGGCATTTAGCTGGCACCGTACTCCGTTTCTTCTAAATTTCTAGAGTTACTTTAGCCTACCGCATAATTCAAGCCTCAATTTTACGCCCCTTTTCATGTTGGTACGATTACAAGGAAGCAGTGCAGATGGTTTCCGTGACATTTGGGCAAAGAGTTGACAGTCTCAGATTTGTTATGTTGACCCAACTGCACTTAAAATCACATGCTATCCACAGCTGTTTCTCATGCGGAAGTGGGGATATGAATTGGAGGGTGCAGCCCAGTGTGAGAGTGGGTCTAGTACGTGTGAGACCCTGGATTCTATTCCCAGCCTTAAAAAAACACCCAACGAACAACAAACAAACAAATAAACAACAAACAAAAAACCAGGCAACCTGAGAATGAGAAGGTATTCCACTGGCCGTGTATTGTGTTTCTGTTATTTTGTGTGCATATGTGTTTTGCTCACCTTCTCCCCTATGGAGTTTATGTCAGCTGAGCACACTAGGATAACTTCGTCATTTTGTGTCATGTTCTCCTTTGGATCTCTTGCTAACAGTTTCAAATGAGACAAGAGATTCCTGAGAAAGTAAAAAATAGGTTTATAAAGGAAAAATATTAAAGGGTCAAATTATTTCTTTTGTATCTCAGGTTATAATATTTGGGCCAATTGTCCAGTGCTCCCTCAGTATGTGAAAGACTTTGAGTCACAAGCAAGTACGTGGCTCTCTGGTGCCATAGTCAACTTAGAAGATGAAATAAACTTCACTGAAGGGAGTTCAGACCTTGACTGAAGGTCATCCAAGTACAAGAGCCAGAGAAAATGGAGATCCTAAGAGTAGGGCCATAGATTCACTCTGTGGCGGCTTTGAAAGTAAAGAACAGACCGCCGTGTCATGCCGTGCAGGTTCTGCAGAAGGATTTGGATGAAACTGACGTCTCTCTGACTTTGCGATACCCAGGGCTGCCAGCTGAGAAGTGTGATTTCCTGTGTGGCATCTTTCAGGTAGCGGCTGAGCCACGACTCAGGCTGGACACTGGCGATCACAGCCCACCTTATTAAAGAGTTTCCATATTACTTCAGGTAGGCACTTTCTTCACCAGCACCAAGTGAGCGGTACGACACAGATATTTCTATTTTGTAATTTATCCTCTGTATTTTAAAGACTAGGAGAACACAGGGACTACATGTGAAATTCAAACATGAGAAAAATCTTTAAAATTCTAAGCACATATGTCATGTCGCCTTACAAAGTATCTTCATATATGTTATAACGTGTTTCTAATCCATACATGCACACTGTGTGAGGGATGGAGCAAACCCCATCCTCATTTTTTCAGTAGAAAGGTGAGGCTTAGGATGGTGACATTTGCAACTCAGCATCCAATGAACCACTTGGGTAGCACCACGCCCAAGTCTTTATGATCTGATAGCTTCATAGCTCTTGGGAATAGAGATGCCCAACACGTGCGTGACCCTTGAAAGTTACAGGTAATTATGCATATTGGAAATACACACATTGAATACGATTATTCTGAGACATTTTTCATAAAAGAAGTAAAATACATGAGTTAAGGAACTGACTCTGAGTTCAGGATGGGAAAGAGATGTAGCCACACTGTTAAAGACATTCTTGGGAAGAATATAGAACTGTGGAGCAAGACGTGGGGAAAGGCGTCATCTAGGCAGTGCCTTTCACGTAGCCAAGATGGCTACATGAAGGATGTGGTCTGGGCCAGCTCCCCCAGTCTTTGTGCGTGAGCCCCACAGTAGAAGAGCCATCTTTGTAGGCTGGGTCTCAGGCACACCGTGTTAATGTAACCTCATTCCTTTCCCTTGTTCACCACTTCCACATCCACATCCTTTAGCTCCCTTGAACTCCCACAAGCAGGCGTCTCCACTCCTCCCTGTCCTGAGTAAGTTCACTTGTCTATTCTCACACATTCTAAACTCCTTATAATAAGTAGACCTGACAGGATCAAGGTTCATTTCAACATAACATAATTAAATAACCTACTTCTAGCTGGGCAGTGGTGGTGCACCCCTTCAATCCTAGCACTTGGGATGCAGAGGCAGGTGGATCTTTGTGAGTTCAAGGCCAACCCGGTCTACAGAGCGAGTTCCAGGACAGCCAAGTCTACAGACAGAGAGACCTGTCTAGAAAAACAACGAACAAACAAGCCAAAAACTTACTTTTTAAAGAACTGTTTGGGAAGCACCAAGTTCAAGGCCAGCATGAAGAACTTAGTGGGACCTTGCCTCAAAATTAAAAAGTCGGAGAAGGGCTGAAATGGGAGATGTACCCAAGAGTTAGAGCATCTGACAGGCAATACTTCAAAACAAAAGCAAAGTAAAAAATAACCTGTCTCTCTCAATCTACAAAGAAGTGCGAATTCTTCTAGAAAGTAAATTTCCTAGTTATCCTTATTGTACGTTTGTGTGTGCATCAGGTGCGTGTATATGTATATGCATGTTTGTTTGTATGTGTATGTATATATCTATATGTGTGCCTGAGCATGTGTGCATACATATGCATGGTATGTATGTATGTGCATGTATGCAGGGTGTTTGTATATGCATGGCGTATATGTGTATGTATACACGGTTTTATGTGTGCCTGTGTGTGTGTGTGCATGGTAAGAGTATGTATACATGGTTTGTGTGTGTGTGTGTGTGTGTGTGTGTGTGTGTGTGTACACGGTGTTTTTATGTGCATGGTGTGTGTATATGTATACATGATTTTGTGTGTGTATACATGGGTGTGTGTGTATGGTATACATGGTGCTTGTATGTATATGGTGTGTATATATGTGTCCATGGTTTTGTATGTGTATGTATGTGTGCACGGTGTTTGTGTCAGTATGTAATGTATGCATGGTGTATGTGTGTGTGTGTGTGTGTGTGTGTGTGTGTGTGTGTGTGTGTGTGGGTGTGTGTGTGTGTATGTCAGCACTGAGCAGGAACAGGGAGGTCTGTGCAGGGTGCTTGCTGACCTTGCATAGCTGATAGCAATCTTGGTGCCTCTTTCCCCTTGTGAGAACACTGGAGGGGTGGAACAACATAGCTACTCAGTTACTGTCAGGTCTAGATACTTCTATAATTATTTTCTTTGATTTAAATTTAATTCGTAGGCAATGACACCCTGGTGGGTTGTTCTGGAAGCTTCAGTATTGACCACTGGGCTCATGTTTGGTTATTGGTTTGATCTAGCCAGTTTCTGATTGCCTTGCTCACATTCCTGTGAGTCAGTCTACCCACAGGTGGTCCAGATGGTTGCAAGCAATAGGTTGGCTGGAGGGCTGCTCCAGGGCCTGCTGTGGGCCAGAGCCATTTAGATGCAGAGCCAGAAGCAGTTCAGCCTCCTGTTCAACTCCAGGGCATGGTACCCTAGCTTCCATCAGAATGTTCCTGATTAGCTAGCTGCCTAACCGTTTGTTCACAAACACAAATTCCTATGGCAACCTAATAAAAATGAGAACTGAAGGAAGAGGAAAAGCTTAATGGAATTCCTCCGGGCTCCCCACAGGGGCTACTTTGTGAGATTATCCTGAGACCTAATGAGAGGGTGTGTTCCTTTCATGAAATTACCCAACACTGTTTGTGTGTTCCTGATGCAGGGCCTCATGTCAGATCAGAAATGAATCCGTGCTTTCTCTCTCAGACACAACGTGAATCCACTGAAAGATTCCAAACAACTTTGGTTTGTTTTTAAATTGTAATAAGTTCAGTACTTCCTGGGTTTGGCCAGGCCAGATGCACCACAATGTGCTTCCAGCCTGAAACCGAAAAGTGTGCAGGCACTCACAGAAGAACCCAATTCAGGGAGCTTTCCAAACTCCCTGAATCTACAGGCATCTGGTGTGGTTAGCTGACTAGTGGTCACACCTACCCAGTGCACATGATCTGTAAAGGGATGTTAGACATTGTCAGTCATACCCTGTGAGTGCTCCAGCCTTCTGGTCCCAGCCACCCTTCATCAGAGCTCTAGGAAGGAAGCGGGATTGGCCCTTTCATTAGGAAGACAAATGGGAATATGTCTTGACAGCAAAGGCAGTATTTCCATGTTCAATTTACTATTAAAAGAACCCAATGGTAATTGCTCCTGATGAGAAGGAATTGAGGCGCTGGCATTTGGAAGAATCCAGTTCGGTGTTTTGAGTCACCCCTCCACAGAACTCACTTCGATGACCATTTAATTGAATGCTACTGCCCAAGGGCTGCTATAATTATAGACACTGTGGGGGATTAGAAACTTGTAAAAGTTTAGAGCGTTGAAAACCAAATGGTCATCCAGGAAACCACGACAAGAGTATCTGGCCCCAAAGAGGTTACACTGGCCTTGGAGACATTGTTAAGCTCCCTGAGAATCCCTTAGTAAAATAGGAGGAGAAAAGCAGGTTTAAGAAGTTCATCTTAATTGGTACTTTTCAGTGTTTACCTCAGGTGTCTTCTCTGAGCAAGCCAAAGAGTAGTTGTTGTTATTATTATTATTATTATTATTATTATTATTATTATTATTATTATTCACTTTTGTGGTTAATCTGTTAATCCCACCAGCTGGGGTTCCCAGACTGCCTACAAAGGCAAAAGAACAAAGCCAGCTGCATTCTCCCTTTCTCTGCCCCCAGTTGACAGCTCTGGCTGCCATGCTGTCTCTGTCATGATGTAACACATTCTTCTGAACATCCCTTAAGTTATTTCCACGTAGTTGTTCGTAGCAACACAAAAAGCAACCCACCTGCACACAAGCTGCTCTCAGGCACGGTGATCCTGGGTCGTCACGGGTAAGACATTCTTCACTGGTATCCCTTTGTTATCCTGGGTAACATATTATGGCTTCTTTTTCGTATCCAAAGACTTCTTATATCTGAATTATCTGTCCTTACTCTTTCATATCATTAAATAAGCCGCGCAACTTTTACAAAGATACTAGTTAAAAAAAGATAAAAAACCTGATAGTATTTGTATACTTGTAAAAGGGTGTATAGGTGAGCTGAAGGTCTGGGTGTCTTTTAAATGTTTTAGATCTTGAATATTCCATATGGGATTAGTCACCGAAGCAGCACCATTAGCGAGTGATGGGACACGTAAGAGGCAGGGCCTTGTTGGAGAATCTGCCTATCACTAAGATGTGGGAATCTGACCCCTCTGTCTTTTTTCCCCACACTTCTCAGATGTCACAAGATGAGCATTCATGCTTCTTTGCCAAACACTCTAACCAGAAGAGCTGGAGGAGGAGGAAGCTTTACCTCCGAAATTCAGAACCAGGTCATGAGCAGTGGCTATGGTGCCTCATTCTTTTAGCCTCAAGGATCTTACGCAGAGACTTAGAAAAGCCATAGTGCTACACGGGCACCTGAAGACCTTAATTAATGCACAGATTCATCTGCATTGCTCCATGATGCCAAGTTGGCAGAGCCAGTTGCTCTGTGGAGGTCGCTGGAGAGTGAATACCTAATACTCGTGGCATGAGCTGTTTTTTTGGTGAAATGGATGCTTGGCTTAAGGACTGTGGCCAAACCTGAAATATCACATCTTCAAGAAGCAAAGGTGAATTTAGCGGAAGACTAAAGTGACACCTTTTAGCTTGGATGGGCTTATGGCGTCCATCTGAGATCTTTTGAAAAATTAGAAGGAGGCTCTGCAGATGTTCCTTAACTACTCCTAAGGAGTCTAACACTTTTGGTGACTCAGTTCAGAAAGATGCCAGTGTTTAGTAGTTAACATGGTCTGCCCTGAGCCTTCTGAGTTGACTGGGTGTGTCAACATGCCCCATGGAACATCATATCTTCTGTGCGAGCAAGCGGCTGTTTCTACTCATACTTTAGATTTCTGAACTGTGCTTTACTTTGCTGCCCTCCCTTGCTCCTGATTTTTGACCAGCGTCCTCTCAGACTCCTGTCTCCTCATCCTTGATTTCCTTAAGTCCCACTGGTTATCTTGTGTTTCAGGTGTTCTCCCCAGCTCCTTCCTAAGGACCCATTAGAAATAGGAACTTTATGTATTGGCTTCAAGTGGCAGCTTCTTGGCCGACTGTTTACCTCCTACTCTCCTCACCTCTGTCCTCCCCAGTTTTTATCCATCCCATAATCTCTTGAATTATGTCCTACAAACTCTTTCCTTGACTGTTCCTCCTCTCTCCCTCATTTACATTTCTCTCAGGACTCTCAAAGTTTGAATAAAATAAGACAAAAGAGAGAGACCAGGAAGATGACTTAATGGGCTAGAGTGCTTGCTATTCAAATTCAGTCCTCCACAAGCTGGGCATGACTGTGAGCACCTGTCATTCTGGCACTGTGCAAGGCAGAGACAATAGGCTTGCCTAGACCCCAGATCTTCTATCTCAAAGGAATAAGATGAAGTGATAGACTAGGGCACATGTCCTCTGCATGCTGGGTGTATGGGCAAAGGTAAGTATGTGCATGTGTGAAGGAACACACACACACACACACACACACACACACACACACACACAGAGAGAGAGAGAGAGAGAGAGAGAGAGAGAGAGAGAGAGAGAGCACATTTGGGGTTCAGAATAGAAAAAGGGTCTAATTTCCAAGTCCTCTCTTACTTGACTTCAAGTCTGACTACCATGTAGAACCATCTAAAGGGTTACCTCCTTACCCTACATCCTACTGAGGTAAGCTAAGCACAGACTGGGTGTGCAGGTCCCATCTGACCCCAAGTTGCTATGCACATCTGGGTTGGACTGCTCTCAAAAACTTCAGCTGTGTAACATGTCTTTACTTAGAGATGGCTATTATGTTTCTATAAAAAACATTTGATAACTAGATAAATTTTGTGTTTCCTTTTCTTCTCCTTTAAGAAATGATACTGTTCTGAAGTACCCTGTTTCTTTCTTAGCAAGCAAAAGGAAGTTGTCTTTCCAGACACATGTCACATTGTGTCAATATAACTAGGGAGTTTTCAATCTACCTGTGTTTTCTGACATCTAAGAGCAGAGTACAAGAGATGAGCACAAGGAAACGAACAAAGAGTACATATGAAAGGAAGAGAAAGAAGAACAGGGTTTTGTCTGCCTGGGGGGTCAAGGCTATCTCACCTGGCGTCTTGGCTTTGCAGGGCAAGGTTGTTAACTTCCCATAGTTCTCTGGCTACACTGTTCCTTCACACTCTAGCAAGAACTTCTACATCCAGGATTTTAAATGTTTGGCTACATATTTGGATATTGAATGTTACAAAATAATAACAGACACTGCTAAGCTTTTTTTTTTCCTTTCTCATTTATATGAATCCCAGCAAAATTTAAAGTGGCTTAGTTTCAAAAAGAGCAAATGTTTAAATAAGCACGTACATTTCAAAAATAATCACAAAAATGTAGAGACCCGATGCTTAGAGAAAGACCCCTCCAGGTGGTCTATTTGGTTTGAGCAGAGCTACAGAATTGATCGAGACTTTGCTGTGTCTGCTTTGTTTTTCTGGGGTTATTGAAGAGAAGAGAGCTTTGCCAAAACGAAACAAGACACAGAACCACGTCTTTGAGCTTGAGAAGTCTCCAGTGCCCAAATATGATTAAAACCCATCTTGGTTAAGCCCTTTTGATCAGCATGTGGTAAAACCTATACTGAGTTCCTGGCAATTTTACGGTCTTATCTGTGTGGTCCTTTTCTTTGGCAAACGTTCGACAGGATGTTGTCCTGGTGGAGCTCAGTGGAGTGCTCAGGGAAGGTGGATTGCAGAACTTAATGCCCCCACCAAGCATGGTGCCACCCCTTCCCCCTCAGTAGATCCAAGCGATTGTCCTTTCTTGTCTTGCCACAAAAGAGGCTTTCTGAAAAGAAAAGTGGGAAGAACAGGAAAGAAACCCAATGAGTAACTTTAAAAGTGCATAAAGAGGCATAGAGACAAATGTTGGCATCGGTCTGATTTTCTTCATTGAAGACTCTAATTGAATTTCTCCCGCTGAAGTTAGAGCGCACTGCAGATCCGAGACTTCCCCATTCTATTTATGTCTATGAAGCAGATCATTGTAATGGATACAGATGGGCAACGAGCTCTCGGTTATTGCATAATTTTTCAAAATTTTACGATTGCTTTTCCTACTTCCTCTTCACATAATGGCCTCTCTGTGCCGTCTGCAGACTGCGCACTGCATCTTCAGGACATTTTACCACTTCAGCCCATTTTAATTTATTAGAAACGCACTAGAAGTGCTCTGTAAACAGCCCACAGAACGAAACTGATTAGTAAGACACAGACAACCTGAGCCCTATTAAGTTACGTCTGAGATGCTTGGCGAATACAAGCACATGTGTGCACTCCCTTCCTTCCCTTCCTCCCTGGCTCTTTTGATTCAGCAGACTTCGGGATTTGAGGAGTGGAGGAGAAACCAAATTAATGCCGAGGCTCATCAACCCATAGCAAGCAGGACAGAGAATGTCAGCTGTATGGTGGGAAGTTCAGCAAGAAGGAAAGTTTCTCTTCGGCTTGGCCTTCTAAACCAGCTTGGTCAATGGTTGGGATGTATAGATGTGATTAAATAAGTAGGTTTACAAGGTGATGGGGCTGGGCTGGGCTGTAGCTCATTAGGTAAAGACATCTCCTAGCTGCATGCAGCCCTGTGCTCAAGCCCCAGATTCACAAAATGTGGGGCAGTTGTGATGGGTACCACCTGTAATCCCAGCACTCAAGAGATTGGAGCAGGAAGCTCAAGGTCACCCTAAGCCTCACAGTAAGTTCAAGGGCACCTGGGTATTGGAGATCTTGTCTCAAAACCAAACAAAGATGAAATGTCTGGTGTCTGGTGGCCTTGGCTGGAAGGGGATGAGCCTTTTTGCTTTGTTCACAAACCATTTGACCTCATGACTCATCTCTTAGATATGACCTCAGTGGGAAAGCTGCCTGACAGAGCAACTCTGGGGTTTTCTGAACCAATGCCCGCCTCTCTAGCAACTCTCTGTCTTGTTCCCACTGTGTCCAACAGTGTGGTCTTTGCCCTTCGGAGGAACTTCAGGGATGACCATCCACTGCTCTGTGCACAGTGGGAAAGGGTTTCATGAGTTATGTAAGTCTGCTAGGAAGTGGCTGATTCTCTCTGTGGTGCAAAGGAAAGCTTTCTGGAGCAGTAGGCGGAGGCAAGAGCGGCTAGAAGCTGAGCTATAGTGGACAGCCGTATGCTCATTATGACTCATACCTGGAAGTGGCGTGTTCTAGAGATTACCTCATTCTTGATGAATGGGAAGTTTAGTAGTTCTAATCCCGAATAACCGCATGAAAGAATTATCAAATCTGGGAATCCATGTGTCGGAGAAAAAAAAAAGAAGAGACTCCTGCAAGTTGCCATACACAAACAAATGTAATGATTCTATATGTATGCCATGACCTACACAAATAAATGTAATGATTATATTTTTTAAAAAAAGAATAGCTTAAATGGGTATCAGAATAATTTAGGATTTGTAACATAACAAAGTTATAATAAGGCTTTACGACTGCTAAAGATGTTCTCAGGCGGGCAAGAGACACTAGAGGAAACTGAGCATGTGCAATACAGCACTGGCTATCAGGGCATCTCTCACGTGTTCCCTAAAACTAAAAGAAAAGAAAATGCTCTCTGTCAGATGGTCAACTAGACATATACACATCTTTAGAAGAGATTTAAGTCATTGCAAAATATTCATTTTATTATGGTGCACAACATCAATGTTTTAGATGTCTTTTAAAGAATCAATCAAGGTTTACGGAGATGGCTGAATCAGAAGTGCTCGCCCGAAAGTGTGAGGACAGCAATGTCATCCCTAGACTCTGCCCACCCCACCTCACCCTCCCCGGCTGCCAGTTGTTTTCTAAGAGTGTTAGGTTTGGTATCTGTGTGGTCATCTCCAATGACAAACCTTCCTTTTCAAACCCAGCTCTTCTTTCTTTTAGCATTTGTTGGACATCTTTGAACTCGCCTCATACCCTTTCCGATTTGGAGCGCCTGCCCTCCAAGCCTTTTGACCCAACTGTCTAGAATCTAAATATACCTGTGAACATACCGGTGCTCTCTCAGGTAGCCACAGGGCCAGTTGGTATTTGGGCTTAGTTTCTGGTTACAGTTTGTGTCTTCCCATTTCTGCCCTTTAGAGCAATATCTAAAGCCACCACCTCTGACACAGGCTGGTAGCCATTTTTAAACTCTACACAAATTTTATACATGAGGACCCTCTTCTAAGGGCCTTCTCCCAGAACATTGAACTTTATAGTACAAGCTTCCTCTATGCCAGATGCTGAACTGTGAGGCCAACAGGAATTTCCTCAGCACTGACCACTTTGCATTTAAGTTCTATTTCTAGCCTATTAAGAAGCTTGTTTTCCAATAAAATGGCCCAGTTTCATTCTTCTTTATGGTCGGCATACGTGATATTCTTGGAAGAAACTGTCTTTCTAACCCAGCACCATGCACAATGACTCTACGACAATAAAAAGCAAAGCTGAAAAGGTAAATCATTTTTAAAACTCAAACTTTTGTTACTTGGCATCGTGTTTTTAAAATGTGTATCCAAAAACGCTCTATTGTTACATGGTTTTATAAAAGCGAAGAACTAGAGCGGTTAGGAGGCTTAGAGTCAACAAAACCAAAATTAGATAGTAAGAAATCGCTTGAATTGAGCATGGTGACTTTTTAGATGTTTGCTCTCATCAAGGGTGTCTGAAGAAGCTTAAATAATACATAAGAACACTAGCAGGTCGGAGGGTCCAGGGTCTGTGTCCCCACCCTCCTCGTCTTTAATTACTGTGGACCCCGTGTGCAGCTTGCCACAGGTTAAGCCAGTCTGCAAGGAGTCCTGGGGGCTTCTTTGTAGATGGAGTCTTCTACAAAGAGACACTTTGTAGAAGTGTCTGGAAGAGCTGAGACTATCCAGCACTCAGTCCTAGGAAGTCAAGACACTGAGCACAGTGGTGTAGTTCTTCTGTCTTTGACCAATCTAAGGGCCTAGGAATGGGTTGTGAGAAATCAGAGATTAATATTCACTCAATTAAAATGATTAATAAAGCAACTGTAGAAACCCTCATCCCATGAGGATGAGAATTTATTGAACCATCTGATTCTGGACTGGAAGCTTCAAAAGAAGGTATCCTTTCCCCTACTTGAAAAACAATAATATCTAAAATTATTTAAAATAGCCTTTCTTCCAAGTTACATTGCTCCCAGGGAGCCCAGAGCTCAATTTCATACTTAATTATCAACTGAGATTTAGGAAAAACAAAAACCAAAAAAGTCCTGAAACATTAACCTACTAAGTTCTAAATACTTTCTTCAAACACTATTTTGATGGTTCCTCAATTGATTTGGGGAGTTAAATTATTGATGGAAGGCTGAATGAAGAGTAACCATGCTTGAGTGTACAGGGGAAATGTACTCTTCCTGGAATCCAGCAAGACTCCCAACTCATCTCTCGCTGAGGCAGGCAGCTGTCAAGTGTTATCTGCGTCTGCATGAGATGTGCACTGTGCTTGAATCACCGTCTGCTCCTCTTCTCGGGAACTCTTCAAACGGAATTTTAAGTCCGCTCAAAAGGAAGACAATTTAAGAGGGATGTGGAATTGCCAGAGAGGCTCCGGTGGAAAGTATTTAAAATGATTGGAAGTCTGTAAAACCGTGGTCTTCAGAGGAAACTGGAAAGAAAAATTAGTCCTTTTAGCAGAAGGGTAAATTGAGCTGGGATAAGGGGGGGAGGTGGAATGAAGTAAATTAGGAAGAAATAATTTAAAACTGAATCAAAGCAAGACTGGACTTTTTGAAATACCCGTGGATTGTTTCATTTAAATGTTGAGAGTATTCGGGCAGGAAAGTTTAGAAATGCTTTCTAAATGGAAGGTTCTTATAAACCACTTTCCTTCGGTACGACTTTATTCTTCCAGTGCCAAGGAAAATTTAGTTATTTGTTTTACTTTTTTTATCCCAGGAGGGAGGGAGAGGAGGTTGAGACAGTATCTTGCTATATAGCCCTGGACAGTCTGGAACTTTTTATGTGACACAGGCTAGCCTCAAACTTGCAGCCATTGTCCCTTGTCAGCCTCCCTAAGGTTGGCATTACTGGTGGGTACTTGTCACCCAGGTTTTTGTTTAAAGAATGTCTCTGAGAGTAAAGGAAAAGAGGCATGCCCAGGTCTTCAGGGAACAACTGGAATCACGACCAGCTATCTCTGTGGATAACTGAGCTGCTTAGATTTTCTGTTCTTCTAAGACATTCCCAGGGGATGTCTGATGGAGCCCTGTGGGGTTTGGATAGAACACTGGATCTAAGTCTGAACATCAGACAGAAAAGCTGGGCACCAGTCCCAGAATCTTCCCTCGTCAGTCACCCAATCTCTTCAGACCATGTTTCTTTGTCTCCAAAACCAGTTGAAGAAAGAGGAAACCTTTGAAGATCCCTGAGTCCTGACCATGCAGCATGCCATGCCACTCTGAGACTTGCATTTGCTGGGGTCAAGCCGCAGACTACAGTAAGAACAGGGTTTTTCTCCAGTTCTCGTCAGTGATGCCTGAGCATGTTCACAAGAAGGTGGCTCTGGAAGGGTCACAGTGTCCTCTGTGCCCACAACGCTGAGGTCCGACACGTGCTGACATCCTTCCTGACTGTCTGCTTTCTAAGTAGAAAGGGAAAGAGGACCCGGAATGAGGCTGCTGCTTTGTGACGACACAACCCCCATCCCTCCCCATCTGCCAACACTCAGAACTAAACTTACGCTGCAATAAGTGATAACTTGTAAATACTCTGATAGCTGCTTAGATTACACTCGAGCATCCCGAGTTAGCACAACCCTGCAAAGCAGAAATGCTCTGAACTTTCTTTTTCAGGTTTGGCACCCCGTGGCTCTCCCCAGAGTACAAACACTTCCACATCCTTACCCCTGCTCACATTTTCCCCATCAATCTGATGATATGAAACCACTTGACTTCCTTAAAGAGGCGTTAGAGAAACTGAGGTTAGACCACGGGGCACCGAGAGTGGCTGTGAGCCTTCGAGTGTGGAAAAAGTGGGAGAATCCACAAGCATGTGGCTTTTGACCATTACCTCAAGTCTGTCCCTAGAGGATGCTGTTGGAGCTAATACACACACACACACACACACACACACACACACACAGGCCGATTCCTCAGTAAGGAAGGACGTTTCACCACAAAACACCTTCTTTTCTGAACTCTCCAATGTGAAGAGACTTGTTCCAACAGGAGTCCATTTTTTTTTCTGCTTTTTCATCAGTATCAGAGGCCTTGTAGATCTGGTTTAACCTTGTTTTATACTGTGAGATTTCTTCTTCCACCTTTGTGTGCTATCTAGTGCCTAGTAGAGTAACTCCTGGATTAAACCCCTTTCTTCTTTTGCAATACGGGGGTTAAACCTAGCTCTACCACCAACCCGGTTTATGTGATTTTCCTCTTGATTAATTCTGTCTGTGCTTGTTCATGGTATGCAGATGCACCTTTTGTGCCTGCCTGAACACACTCGCGTGTGGCAGGCAGAGGGAAATGCCAGGCTCCTTCCTCAGGTACCATCTACACTTCTGAAACAAGGATTTTCTTTGGCCTGGAAGTCACCAAGTATGCTAGGCTAGGTGGTCAGTTATTTCTAATGATCTATCTGTGTTTGCCTTGCCAGTGCTGGGATTAGAAGCACACGACATCCCGTCCAACATTTTTATGTGGGTTCTGGGGATCTTACTCAGGTCCTCACATTTACAAAGCACATTCCCAGCTGAACTGCCTTTTCACTTCCTGTAATTAAAAGAATGTTTTTTTTTTCATACAGGGTCTCACTAAGTTTCTTAGGGTGGCCTTGAGTTTGTCATCCCCCTGCCTCATCCTCCAGAGTTCCTGGGATTACAAGCATGTACCACCAACCCCAGTGGCAAATTCTTACACAGTGCTTATTATGGTATTTACCAGAAATTATTCTAAGCTTTCCTTTAGTATATTGGCACATTTAATGCTTTAACAATCATGGGTACTAACACAGTCCTTAGTATGCATGCAAGGAAATTAAATACACGACGGTTATTTTTCCAGAATATCGTACATTTAACAACATTCTCCTGAGAAAGAGAAATAGATGGAAACTAAGAAAAGAGGAGTCCACAGTGAATCTTCCCCAAAACAAGCTTTTGAGTAGACCATTGTGTGACCCTTCCCTAAGCAAGTACGATAGGAATGACCAGATTCAAAGGAAAAATTATCTAGGCCTTCAGTTTCATTTTCTTTGTACACTTATAGAAAGTGAGTGCTCTGTAGAGATATGCTGGGTCAATGAGCACATAACCAGGGGCTGGGCAGTACTGGCATGTACCCACCTCTGGGCATGCTATGGTGATTACCATTTTAATCAAGGCAGCCTTGATTCCCAGCACAGACCCTCCCAACATTGGGCTTGTCTTCCAGCTGTATTTGATTCCAGCTGATTTGGAGGGGGGTTCCATCTATGCAACTTTCAGGAAACTATCAGCTATGTTAGGCTGGGACATTTCGGAGGAGATGTAGCAGTGTAGGGATCACTCCCGTGCCTGTAACTCCTTAGTCATGGTCTTTCAGCCCAATGAACTCATTGGTTCTACAAGCTCATGGGGTGGATTGTTCCTTTGGCCTGTCATCAGTACCCTATTTGGTGTGAATGGGCCTTTATTCATACTCCAAGTCAACAGCACACCAGCCCACAGAGTCTGCTTCTTATTCATGGAGAGATACTCAAGGGAGTGACTTGGTGAGTGAAATGGGAGGAAAGCCGGATGCACGGTGTCTGTTCAAAGCCAGTCTGATGGCATCTTTGGAGGCTCACAGGGAATAGAGCATGATTGCTCAAACATGTTCGCTTGAAAGCTTAAAAGCCAAATAGTGGCCAGAAACTGTCAGTGCCTGGGAGCTTTCTGGGAGCCTCCATATCCACAGGTGCATTGTTTTGGTATGACAGTTGTCTTAGTCAAGGTTTCTATTCCTGCACAAAACATCATGACCAAGAAGCAAGTTGGGGAGGAAAGGGTTTATTTCAGCTTACACTTCCACATTGCTGTTCATCACAGCAATGATTTAATGATTTGAGGATTTAATCTCAAGCAGGTCAAGAAGCAGGAGCTGATACAGAGGCCAAGGAGAGATGTGTCTTACTGGCTTGCTTCCCTTGGCTTGCTCTCTTATAGAACCCAAGACCACCAGCCCAGGGACCGCACCACTCACAATGGCTGCTCCTCCACCCCCCCCACCCTTGATCACTAGTTGAGAAAATGTCTTACAGCTGGATCTCATGGAGGCATTTCCTCAACTGAGGCTCCTTTCTCTGTGATAACTCCAGATTGTGTCAATTTGACACATAAATCCAAGTAGTACAACAGTAAACCACCCTACCACAGAGAGTCCGTTGCCAAGATGCCTCCCATTTCCTGCCCCTCTCCTACGGCTCCTTCCACTTGGGATTTGGACTATGGTAATCTGCCTCCGCTCTCATTAGCTCTGAACCTATTCAATTCAACAGAACTGTGGAGACCCTCCATGTGCACCTGAGGTGTTTTGTCATCTAAAAACGTTCTCAACCCAATAGGTTGACAGAGTTTTCATTCTTTGACAGCTCACGCTTATTCTCATGTTTGACATTGATTCGTGACCATAAGTCAACTGACTGCAAGAGACAATGAGTACAATTGCACCAATTAAAGTCACCCTAACTTCTTCCAACTATGTACTTGATGCTGTATGCATGGGACAGGGGCTCTCCCTGAGGCGGTAACACAAGGGAAAGTGCACAGATTTACTCTTGATCCTTATCATTTGGAGATGGTGAGATAAATGGAATAAAAACCTTTCCTTCCTTCCTTCCTTCCTTCCTTCCTTCCTCCTCTGATACTATGTGACTTTTTTTTTAACTGCAAGAGTTACCTGTCTACAATGTTTGAAATTTAATACTTAACAAACTAAGAAAGCAGCCCTCTGTAGCTATAGACAGGGATGTGTCTCCGTCATTTATAGACACTTGCCTGAAGCTGTGAAATGAGGAGTGGGTGAACTACTGTTAGTGAGCAGAGCCCAGTTTGCCTTAATCTCTCTCAGGATAGGACTTGTCAGAGACCTGCTTGCCTGCTACCTTTAACCTCACTACATCCGTGTCCTTGATCTGGGAGAGCTCAAAGAGAGGAAAGTCTGTATATAAAAGGATTGTCCTCATAATCAGAAGTGTTTATATTTTATGAAGATACAAAATAAATTTATACATTAGGATTCTACACTTGGTACTTGGGATAAGCAGCATCTCCACACTAGACAGCTTAAACAATAGGCACTCTCTGTCTTGCTGCTCTGAGACTGGGAGCCATCATGGTTGATTCCTTGTGAGGGCATGAGACTGACCGACCCACGCCCATCTTCAGCTTTGGTTGTGTCTGGAATTGCAAGTTGGGTTTGACAGTGGGTTCTTAATGTCATCTTCCTCTGAACCTATCTGTGACAATGTTCATATTTCTCCTTTCTAAAGACACCACCATATTGGATGAGGCCACATCTCAACAATCTCTTTAACATAGGCGCCTCTTTAAAGACTTTGTCTATATTAGGACTCATCTTGAGATACTGGGGACACCAATGTGCCTGGTTCTGGAGAATAGTTCACCCCATAACAGTCACTAAGAAAGGGAATGGTGCACACACTTAGAAGTAAAGTGAGCAAATCTTCATTTGACATCAGTAAGAACTGGATGCTTGGTGCCTTTTCCCACTTCCAGAAACTGAATACATTTTGGGGTGAAGAGGTGGTTCTGAGTCCTTCAGAGAAGCCCTGTGGCAAGGACTCTAAGTTGTAGCTCAGGATCTGATCTGTTTGGCAGGCACAGGCTGCACGGGTCAGAACTGCCTCACAACAGCATCTCAAACCCAGCAAGCATGAGGACCCTGCCCCCACTTTATTCTGGGAAGTCGCCCAGCAGCAGCCAGAATAATCTTGGCCCACAGCTGACTATTGTATGTTTAATGACATCACGGCCAGGTTTGCAATATACACACTATGTTGTATACTCATGAATTTAGAATTGGGCCCATAGGGTAGCTTAAAGAGTAAAAGGTGCTTGCCACGAAGCCTGATGACTTGAGTTTGCTTTCCAGAATCCATACGGTAGAAGGAGGGAAGGGACTCCTCTAAGATATCCTCTGACTTCCACATGTGTGCTAATACGTACACACACTAAATAAATAAATTTAATTAAAAATATAAAAACTAAAATAGTTCATGATTGTGGCAGAGAAGACAAGTCATCATGACTGTTGTTAAGGAGTAGGAATCTATTCTTAGTACTGCCCAGCCCTGTCTGATCTACCCTCCACTTCCATACAAAGCAGAGCAAGAAGTTCCTAATGTCCTTTTCACCCCCAAACTCTAAGCCGCACTCAGGTCAGAGTGCTTGTAAATCCCACACAGTCGAGATAAGCAATCTGACAAATGCTAGGTCTGTGTTTTGATTTTTAAGTTTACTCGAGACTTTCATTCACTTGAACTCTTCTGTTTGAACAAGGGCAGAAGTTGAGCCACACCCTGGAGAACCAGCTGCAGTGGAAAATAGTCTCCAGGGTTTGGGGTTGGGAGCAAGGAAGAAGAGCAGACAGGGAAGTCTGGCCATTTCTTTCATGTATATTCTTCTCCCCAGTCAGTGCAGGATTGCAAAGGAAGTTTCTCCTGAAGGAAACTCCCAGGAATCAAAAGCGGTGGGTTTGGACGGCTTTCCCCAAGTAGTGGACATTTGGAATTCATATCAGGCAAATCAACACTAAACTCACTTAGAATCAGACAAAGTGATGATTATTTTATATCTTGGGCCCAGAGCAAATCTACTTCCAGCATTTCTAGTATCTATTAACATTCACAAAGCTCTTTCTAGTAAGAGACAAGTCTTCGGGGACTTGCAGTCCCCAAAGCCCATGAAGAGCTACCTCAGGCCATTTCCCACTTAGCATAAAACAGACCTAAAATCTAAGTTCTGCTGTAGAAATTCCCCTTGTTATCAGAATCTCTCTCCTCTCTCCTCTCTCCTCTCTCCTCTCTCTTCTCTCTCTCCTCTCTCCCTCTCTCTCTCCTCTCTCTTCTCTTTCCCTCCCTTCCCCTGCCCTTCCCTTTCTCCCTCTCCCTCTTCTTCTCCCTCTCCCTCTCCCTCCCCAACCCTTTCTCTCTTCCTCTTGCTGACATTATTTGGTTGTAAAAGAACAAAGGAAGTCAGGGATAACCCTTAAACCACATTGTGATTAGCCCGCCAGCAAAATTGCTCTGTTACCCACCGGCTCAGAATAGGGCCCTCTACTCAGGGTGACAACTATCATTAGCTCCAGACAAAGGAGCACCAGACAGTCCTCTTGAGACATGTTTCCAGTGATACTAACTGTTCAGTTCCCTGCCTCTTTTATCCTGTGAACAAGACACTGTCTCCATCTGGAAGCTATCTCAGTCTGAAATCAGCCAGTTCACCTTAGTAATAGGCTTTCTCCCAGAGCAATTTCTTATTCATTGGATGAAGGATTAGAACTGAAAATCCTATCATCCTTGAACTGGCCCAGTACCACACAGAATACATACTCTCGAGCAACCTTAAATATGACTCTTTGCCGGTATTCATCTCCCTACCCAAGGTATCTATGTAGTGGGAGTTGTATCAGGTTCTAAGATCCAGAGGTGAATTTGTCCCCAGGAACCTTCCATTTCATAGAGAAAGACTATAACTCACTGAGAATGGTATAGACAGACAGACAGTTGAGGGATAGACAGTTGGATGATAGGCAGGTGAAAGAGAATAGATCTACCAGTAAAAATAATTGTAACTCAGTGAAAATAGTATAGATAGAGGGATAGATAGATGATAGATAGATAGATAGATAGATAGATAGATAGATAGATAGATGATGGTAGATAGACATGTGATTGACAGGTGATGATTACTAAATAAATAGATTATAGACAGATAGGTGACAGATTATAGATAGATAGATGATAAATTGATAGATGGTAGATAGATATAAGATGGTAGGTGAATAGAAAGATGTGTGATTGACAGGTGATGATTGATAGATAAATATATTATAGATAGGTGATAGACAGATTATAGATAGATGATAGATGATTGATGATAATAGATGACAGATAGATGATAAAGGATAGATTATAGATAGGTGATAGACAGATTGTAGATAGATAGATGATAAATTGATGATAGATAGATGATAAGTAGATGATAGATAGATGATGGCTACATGATATATAAATAGATTATAGATAGATTGATGATAAATAGATGATAGATAAGTAGATGATATATAGATGATAAATAGATTATATATAGATAATAGATGATAGATAGATAGATAGATAGATAGATAGATAGATAGATAGATAGATAGATAGATAGAAGTGTACATTGTTAGATGAAAGGTATGAAATGGCCAGGGGAAGATTCGTTCCATGTTCATGTCCTTGGTTGGCTGGTGAGGGAAGGCCGTATCTGCTCTAGGCTTTGAAGAGTGGAGAAGAAGGAAGTTCTGGAAGAAGGAAAAGTATGAGAGAAGCAGATTGACTGTGGTAATGCAGCAGTGGGCTATTCTGTGTGGCTGTCAGGCCCGGCCGGAGCTCCTGGCCTTATACCCCGAGACAAAGCGAAAGCTGTGTGGCAGGTCTTGAATCTCCCACCAGAATGGACAGAACCTCTCTGTTCCAGCAGCTCAGCAGCTACCCCTACTGGCAAGGCAAGGCAAAGTTGCTATCTGGGGTGTCGAATGGAGTTTCTGTCTGCTTTTATCTGGAGCTTAACATGCATCTCCTGGGTTGTCAGGGCTATTCCAGCCCTATACTGCCTTTCCCCTGGCTAGTTAATGGGGAAAGGGCATGATATACCTACTGGTTACTTTTCTTACTGCTGTGACCAAATACATACCAAGAAGCCACTTTAAAAAAGAGGGTTTATTTGGGATCGTGGTTTAATTGTAGAGCCCATCACTATCAGGAAGGCATGAGTTTTGGAGCATGAATTAGCTAGTCATGTGGTATCTAGAAAACTGTCGGATGCTTTCTCCTTTCATTTTTATTCAGTCCAGGCTTCCAACCTCAGGGACCGTCTACACTCAGGACAGGTCTTCCCCCTCAATTAATCCTCCACGGAAAAACCCTACACACACTAAGACATGTGCCTCCTAGGTAATTCCAAATCCATTCAAGTTGGCAATAAAGATCCACCTTCCCGGTGTCCGACCGTATGTATGGGATCTAGTGTGGTATTTTGGAAACTAAGGATTTGTGGCTGAAACTGTCTTCTTCACTGCAGAGAGCTATGCTTGGGTCCTCTGAAAATGGCTAGGGCTGCTCAGTAATTCTGGGTAGCAGATGGGGTGGAGTCAAGGGCATGGGACACCCAGGCTGAGCTGGAGGCCTGCATGATAGAGAGGCATCCTGTGCAGAGAGCAGAGGTTTGAGCTTATTAAGAAGAACAGAGAGAACAGGCATAGTGATCCCTTCCGTGAATCCAGAGCTCAGGGCACTGAGGCAGAGTTGCTGCAGGCTTGAGGCCAACCTGGGCTGCAAAATGAAACTCAGTCTCACAAAGCCAAAATGAAACAAGGAAGGAGGGAGAAAAGGAAACGAGAAAGGAAGGAAGGGAGGGGAACAAGAGAAGAATAAGGAGAACAGAGGAGAGGGAAGGGCAGGAGAGAGAAGGAAAGAGAGAGAGGAGAAGGGAAGGGGAGGGGAGAGGAGGGGAGGGGGAAAGGAGGGGAGAGGAAGGAAAAAGAGAGGGAAAGGGAGGGAAGGGTAAAGTAGGGGAGGGGAGGGGAGGGGAGAAAAGCTTTATTCTTGACTCTCCTGTTCTTTCCTCTCAGCAGGTAGACTTTGAATTCTGGCCCTAGTTCAAGTACTTTGCAAGACTTCAGAAACCATTCTAAGTGTTTTAAATCAAGAGGACCATGGGCTTGCAAAACTGCAAGAGCAAACGTTTTCTTTGTTGGCTGAGTTTTAGTTAGTTTGTTTGTCCACTTGATCAAGAAACACATAGAAAACATACTGAACCAAGGGCCGAGAGACTCCAGGAAACTGTAGCTTGCATATAAAGGCCCATCTCTGACATGTCCAATCCCTGTGGGGACTGAGTTTTGCAAGTTTCCATCCCCGCACATGAGAAATGACATGGCCGAGTGGATACGAGCTGAGGACCAGAAGCTGCTTCGCTCAGAGGGATCGGTCAGCCTTTGGGGTCTGCAACCGCATTGCTCACTGTGATGGGCACCCTTAGCCTCTGCAGGGCTCCCACGCAAGCCCAGGGAACAGGTGAGGGCGATGGTTTCCTGTGGTCAGGTGACGTGGATCTTTAGTGTATTGGACTAGACTACATATTTCCTTCCTCCTTATGCATCTTTTCCTTCTCTACTCCCTCGTTGAAGCACTTAGGTAAAGTAGACCTCTACTCATCCAAAGCTGGGTCCCTTCCTCCGTAATTCTTGCCATAGGCCTCAGTTTACGACAAGTACCAATATCGCTAAGGGAAACAAGGCTAAATGCAGACTAGCTGCTGGGCCAACGCTCACGCCATTTGTTTGCGCAACGCCCTGCCCTAATCTTTCTGAAATCGAGGCAAGAAAACAGAGAAGGGCCGTTTGTTGATGGCATGCGCGCGCAGCTGGCTGAATGGGGAGAAGAGCCCGAGCTGCGATTAGATGGAGTTGGGCCGAGCGAGAGAGAAAGAGTGGCCAGTGCTGTTTTTGGGTGTGGTTATGCTGTCAGTGAAGGACCCCTTGGGAAGAGAGTGGGAAGGGAATGGAAAATTGTACTGCCAAGAATCCTGGGCACTCTGTGAAACATTTGAATTATGTGAATGGATGGCCCTTCCCGTTGCTGTCTCCATCCATGTAGTATTGTATCTTGCACATAAAGAAATGCCTTCATATGGCACTGGAAAAGGGCACTGGGACTTGTTCGGCAGATGTGGGATGAGTTTTCAGCTCTACCACCCACTAAGTTTGCATCCGGAGCAAGGCATTTACTGTTAAGCCTCAGTCTCTACCCGTACCCCATAGGGAGGGCAGAGGACTCTCTGGAGTCCTCTGAGGAGGCAAATGAGGAGCCTTTCCTGGTGGCTAGCATGAGGGCAGACATCCAAACATTGTTAGCTGCCTTTGTTTTCCCTTAATAACTACAGGCACTAGCCACTAGCTAACCACATCTAGGAGAGTAAGAACTTCTAAAAACCAGAATAATCTCAAGAATGACCCCTCATAGTTCTTAGTCTCTCTCTCTCTCTCTCTCTCTCTCTCTCTCTCTCTCTCTCTCCTTTCTCCCCTCCTCTCTCCCTTCCCTGCCCCCCTCTCTCAACTTTCTCCCCTCCCTTCCTCCCTCCCTCCCAAACCCCGAAGTTCCAAGATAAAACGCACTGGGTAAAGGTTCTGCAGTTTGGAATTTCACAGCGCCCGCATGCCAGAGCTTCACATAAACTGCCTGGATTTTGCTCTTGGGGGAATCATTGTCTCCAAGTTGCAAGTAAAATGCGAAGAGTTTTCTTCTCCTGGAGCCACGGAAGGGACGGCTGGTGTGGGATGCCAGACAGATAATTGGACAGCACAGACAACAGCTACTATTAACGCTGGGAACCCGTGATGACTGACAGCTGCTGAGCCACTCCGCACCCTCTAGGAAGACACTGAAGACATCACTTCCATGCTGAACCTCTTTAGGAGCAATTACTCCTGTACACGGGGACAATTCCTTCACCCCCAAAGTACAGGGAATGGTTTGGTTGCTTTCTTTTAGCCCTATTTAACCTTCTCGGCTAACCCATAGCACAGTACAATGTGGAAGTCGCCCCACCCACACACACACATACACACATTGCTTGAAGGGTAAAGGGAAAAAAAATGGCCAATGGTGGGGAAAACCTGGCCCCTGATGTTTGCAGGTGTATTTTTCTTGGGAAGTGAGATCGCTAGAGAAACAAAAGATTTGGTTTGCTTGGCTTGGCAAGTGAAAAGTGCAATCTTAGGGGAAGACTTTATTTAGAAACTTTATTTTTCCCTGTTAACTTGAATAGTTTACGGAGGGGGAAGAGAAGCATAAATGGTTCATAAGTTCGCAATTGTTTTTGTTTTAAAGACAAAACACAGAGTCCCCACCCAAGCTGATTCCACTATAGATTTATTCTGTCCCCCAACAAAGCCACACAAAATGAAGACTGTTAGACATGGGAGTGTCCCTCGACTGCCCCCCTGGCCACCGCTCTCATTCAGATCTTCAGGGGCTGCTCCTCTCTGGGTTGCCTCCTGGCTATCTTTATGCCTGCCAACTGCTCCTTTTCAATACACTTTTCTAGAAATCTCCATGTCGTTGAGTTTTGTTTCTCCCAAAGTCCCTTTGCTCCTTTTCTTACCGAAATAATATTTTTATTGATTCTTTGGGAACATCACCTCCTATACCCTAATCACACTCACTTCCCAGTCCTTCCGTGTCTGCCTCCCCACCATTCTGAGGCTCCCCCACGGCAAGTCCAATTCGTGCTGTCTGTACACTTACTGGAGCACAGTTTACCTCTCGGTGGCCCATCCCCTGAAGAAAATTGAGTCTTTCCCCATTTGTACCCCCGCCAGAAGCCATCAACTGTGGAGCTGTACTTCAGTATCCTTATCTCAATTTTTTAAGAATTTTCTTTGATGTCCTCCTGTTTAGGCTATTACTTTGAGGGGGAGCTGTGGGGATAGGAGTTATCACAGATCCTCTCCATGTCCCTTCATGTCAACTGTGCGTCTCTCAACCCACCAGCATCTGCTCCAACCATGCAATGAAATTGGGTTTACCGATGTGGCCAGTAACTCCCAAGTTCAGAAGAGACTTCTGTCTTTACATGATTATCTTTGGACCATCTGGTATCTTCTTTAAAGATTCATCGTTGTTATTTATGTACATGTGCGTGCCCTCCTCTGTGTGTGTGTGTGTGAGAGAGAGAGAGAGACAGACAGACAGACAGACAGACAGACAGAGACAGATAGAGAGACAGAGAGAGATGAGACACACACACACACACACACACACACACACACGCACGCACGCACGCACGCACGCACAGAGGTGTACAAGGTACAAGTGCTTAAGGAGGGCAGAAGAAGGTACCAGATCTGCTGGAGTTGAAGATACAGGCAGTTGTGAGTCACCCAATGTAGATGGAAGGAACTAAACCTCAGTCGTCTGCATGAATAGCACATGCTCTTAACCACTGAGCCACCCCAGTTCAACTACTCACCCTGACAGCTCCTTTCTGCTTCTCTTCCCAGGAGAGCCGCCCACCCACTTCTACTCTTTTGCTGTCTCCCTCCCACAACTGGAGAATGCGTTCTTTTGATCTTCCTGCGTGGTTTCGTCCACACTTACAACCTCAGTACATCCTTGTACCCGACTGGCCACCCAAAGAGTGTTTCCAGTCACCCTACTTCATGTTTCTACTTCCCTAACTGGCAGGTTGTCCCCTGTGCCTCGTAGGAGTCTCTGCCCCTAACACATCCTGGGAGGAACTCGATGCACCTCTCCTGAGCTTGCTCCGTCCTGTCTTCCGATGCACAGAACAGCTGTGGTGTTGCTTAGACTTGGAGTCCCTATGTGTGATTTTTTTCATCACAGCATTTGGACCCAATCACCAACCACTTCCTGCTCTGCCTTATTCTTTGAACCCCTTCCTCTTTGTCTTTCTTGCTCTAATCTTATTTATGCTTCAGATATTTACCAGGTAGGAAAATACAGGTCTCTATCACCGTCTATCCTTTCTTGAACCCATTCCCTACCCCATGAAATGTCACCCTCTATTGACACATCTCAGCATGTTTCTCTACTACAAAAAAAGTGGGGGAAATGGAAAAAATATAACCCGGATTGAAAATCTTTAACACCTAAAAATATCAAGCCCAGAATTTTTTTTTAAAAGATGAGATTCATGTATCATTTTATTTTATATTTTTATTTTATTTTATGTGTATAACTATTTTCATATCTATATACTGTATACTGTATACCATATATAATGTAAAGTGTATGATGTACAATGTACAATGTACTAAATGCTACATGCTACATGCTATATAGTATAATACTATATACTATGTACATGCCTAGTGTTCATGGAGGTCACAGGATGGTGTTGAATTGTCTGGAAACAGGTAACAGATAACTGTAAACCACTATGTGGATTATGAGAACTGAAATCAAGTTCTCTAAAAAGCAGAAAGTGCTCTTAACGGCCGAGCCATTTCTCCAGCCCCCAAAGCTCATGACTCTTACTTACTGCTCGGCCTTGCTGTCCCTATACCCACAGCTTCTCATGTTACACGAACCTCATTTGTGAGATGGACTCCTTTTAACACCACTACCACCCTTCAGCAGGGAAATGCCCACCCTTTCAGGTGGTGATCTGCTCATCTCAAAATGCTCCCTCAGCTGTTGGTCCCACAAAGAAAGACAGCAACACCCATGAGCAGGACACACAGCACTTCTAATTACCACTGTAGTTTTCTCTCTTTCAACCCCTCGCCCCTGCTGGAAGATGATCGCGTTAAACTGATTACATACGCAGCTCCCACCTACGATCGATTGTTACACTCTAAAAATGAGGGACTGTGTCTGGTATTTTACGTCTCCAGCACTTTACCACAATGCTTGCCGCGTGGGAGTCGATGAGTTGGTGGGGTGGATGAGGGATGCATTCCATACGGTTGCAGCACATGTAATCTTTGGTTAGAATTAATTAAAAAGAAAACCAGTACTCCTGTATCCTTCTGGTCCCTCGGTCTTCACTCCGTTTCTGCTGGAATAATCTCGGCCGATCGCTTGTTCATTATCTAATTATGCAAATCGCTGCCTTGTGGTGCTCTCACGTAATCTATTCGTTTGGCTTTATTTAGACAGCAGACCAGAGCCCTGTATTCCAAGACAATGGAATGGGAAATATTAATTACTGTATAAATAAAAAGAAGCAGTTATTTAGCGGTGTTCTGCTTGCAGATGGAGAACTGCATGGCTGCCTCGGGTCTGATTTTCGCTGGGGATACACTTCCCGCGGTGGACGAAACCATGCAGCAAGATCATGCACTCCTACTTCAGCCGCCTCCAGGTTTCTCTAGCTGGCAAACAGGTGACAGTGTAGAAAATACTACCGGAAGTCTGAGCACATCTACTTCTTGTAGAGACAAGTGCTGGGTTGAACAAAGACTTCATCTTCCCAGAAAAAATAGCAAAGTGTCAGCATTTCTCTCCCATAGTAAGTATCTGTTCTGCATGGGTGAACACTTTCCAGGAAGCCAACACCCTCCAGAAAGCATCTAAACCCTGTCCTGTGCTGTGTGTCCAGGGTTCCCGGGCCAGCCCTGTAGAAGATAGACATTGCAGTGGGGATGATCAGGTGACATATATGTCCTTCTGAGAACAGGAATGCACACTGAGTCTGAGACGGAGAGCTAACCCATGCCCAGGGATAAGCCTAGCTCAGTCTGGGGTAGCTTTGTCTTTTAACAAGGAAACAGTCTAGACCTAAAGCCTGATTTAGTGTCATGAGAGGTGGGCCAAAGCCTTCCTGGGCAACGCTACTGTTCTCAGCAGCAGCCTTCTTCCATCCTCCCTGTGAGCCCAACCTTCAGGGCATACTTCTTTCCCTAACCTCTTGAACTCACTCCAAATTGTATTGGGTTAATTAATGACATCACTTACAAATCAATCACTATATTGCTATTCCTGCCTCTCTGTATGATGGGTTCCAGCTTTCTTTTCATTAATTGAAAAGTATAGAGTTGCCCTTAACACAGAAAGCAAGCTGGAGAAAGGACTCCCCTTATTCATTAGTTTAATTAATTTTCAGCTTTCTTTTCAGTCTAGATAAACCAGCCTTCATATCACTGAAAACCAGCTACACTGTCCCTAGGGGTGCCAAGAGTACCACTGGACCATGCAAGCAGAAAAACTGAGACCCTGCTTCAAAGACAAGCAGTCTACATCACCATCTGTAAGTGAGCTTGGGAACTGAAAGGTATAATGTAGCTGCCATGTTAAATCGACCCATTAAAGAGACAGCTCTAGTGAGGGAAACTCTTGAGACAGTTGTGTCATTTAAAGAATGAGCTACGAGAATGAGAAAGGGAAGATTTGCCCTCAACATATGTCTATCCAAGAGTTGGAACATGTTTGGGGTGTGTGTGAGTGTGTGAGTGTGTGTGTGTGTGTATGTGTGTGTGTGTGTGTGTGTGTATGTACACATGTGTGTGGTGTCATTCTTCTGGGGCTGTTTACCTTATCGTATTGAGACAGGGTCTCTCATCAAGCTAGGGGCTCATGTGTTTGGTTTGGCTTTGCCTGCTGTGGGTCTCCCAGTACTGTGATTATAGGTATACACCACCACACCTGGCATTTTGTTTTATTATTTATCTTTGATGTCATTTTTTCTGCATTGGTGCATTTTGGGTTCTGATAACTTCATGCACGAGTGTTATATTTTTATATTTACATTATTTCCACCTTGCCCTCTCCCCATTCCAACCCCTTCTGTGTCCCATGCTCCTATTACCTCTCGAATGTGACTGAGCTGCCTCTCCTGAACCTGTTTTGTTCCTTGACAGAGTTAGTATCTTGTCAGACAGTATGACTTTCGACATCTTTAGCAGAAGCTTCTGGATTCCCATAATAATAATAATAATAATAATAATAATAATAATAATAATAATAATACGATTACCAGGAGACATATTTTTCTGTGTTGGTTGGAGAGGAAAGCAGGATTTGATTAAAGAGTGTGCCAGGCAGCCATCTTCACCTGCTGCCCTGCCCACATGCATAGGACAAGGCAAACCTGACTTGTCTTCTTTTCAGCACTGATTCTCTAGTTGGTTGGCCCTCCTTTCCTCCCTTTAATCTGGAGAATTTGTTCCAGTTTCAACACTTTCTCTAAATATGGCCATATAGGTCTCTTCTATCATTACATTGCTTCCACTGGGGTCAAAAAGCCAGTACAAGCCCTCCCCAGTCAGGGTCAGACTCATTGAGAATAACCAAGGTGGAGGGAAAGAGAGGAATAGGTCGACCACAGTTCATTTTCTCAACAGAATGTCAAAGGCAGACGATTTTCTGACAGCTATAGCAGGAGTGTTTAACGTCAGTTTGCAAATAACCTCAGGGAACCAAGGGAGAAGGAAGGCCCCAGAATATTCCTGAATAAGGGCGTACAAGGATAAGCAACATGAGCCAGTTGTACTCCCAGGCTAGCAAACCCGTGTTCAGGCTTCTCCTGCCCTCCTCAGAGTCCTGATAACCCGTGGCAACAGGGAAAACCGCGCGCTAAGTCTTCATGAAGCTGATTTTATTGTAGCGTAACTCACTCCCATCCAACCCTTCTGGAGGACGGGATGGTTGGACAACGATCACAAAGAGCACTTGCTTATGCCAGAAGAGGGCAGGGATTGGTGGGGTGCAGGTGCTAGGAAGGGTTTTAGTTGGTCTTAGTGATTTCCAGCTGTCAATACACAATGGCACCCTGGGACCGGCCTTGATGCCACTCCCTTCTTTGTTCCTTTGCTGCCCCATCCTTGCTCATCCCTGGCTTCTGGCTGCCTTGTGCTGTGAAGATCTCTGGTTCATGTCCCCGGCTTCCCAAGTCGACCCTTAAAAAATTTAAGTTTAAAAATATCTGCATATTCTAGATCATTATCGTAGGCAATGGAACTGAAAATTTCAGCATTCAATGTTGTCCATAAAGGGGCATGACTAATAAATTCTTACTTATTTTTGACAAAGAGTCTAAGTGAACGGTCCATTAGCACGTTTTTAAAATGCCAATTTTAAACTATAAACAGATTCCCTGAGTGTTCTGGAAAATACTTGAGTTAGAAGAGAACTTTGCCTACTGTTTTCCTCTTGGATATTGGCAAAGAACACTAGAATCTTAGTCTTGAGAGGAGGCTTGTGTGGCGGAGTTTTCATTACTGCGGACAGTGACCGGGACCATGAGAGGCTGAGAAGGTGGTGCTCAGTAACTTTACGAACAGATCCCAGACTCAAATGTGGCTCCATGATCCAGTAAACTCTCAGAGAAGGGCGTGTGATCGCCACACATATAATAATTCTACGAATACATGACTCTTGCATTAGATCTGAATAAGAGGTTCATTCTAAACCAGAAAGCTTTGGAGAGGGACTGGGTCAAATCACTTTCTCGTAATACAGATTTGTCACAAAGCACCACCAATGAGAGCAGTTGTAGAGGAGGCCAACGTATCCTTAAATGTCTGCCTGGAGTTATAGCTCTGAAACATTCATTCATAGGGTTCTGGTGACCCTTATGCTGTTATCAGTTACAATGTATTCTGTGGGGATATTTTCATTACGATGTAAAAGTTCTGAGAAGTCCTTCAGTAGTGACAGTTGATTTTATGAAGGTCTGCGTCTTGAACATTAGTATAGTGGCAGGATGGGAAATGAGTGTGTGCATAGATGTGTGTGTGTGTGTGTGTGTGTGTGTGTGTGTGTGTAGGTGAGTGTGTGTATGTGTGTTTGTTTATGTGTGTGCGAAGGTATATTCTGGTGCTAGAGGAAAGAGGTGTCAGATTACTTGGAATTAGACTTACAGACAATTATAAGCCACCATGTAAGTGCTGGGAACTGCACTTGGGTCGTCTATAAAGACAGCAGGTGCTCTAAACTGTGAGCCATCTCTCCAGTCCTGCAATCTCTATTTTTTTAAAATAAAACTGTCAGGTGATTAAAAAGTAAGTGAATTACTTAAGGTCTTTTTAAAAATAAAGCTGAATTGCATGTGTTTTACAGCCAACCTGGAGCCTGTTCTATGGATCAACACTTGAAGATTGACCTGTCTGAGACGGTAACAATGTGGACAGTCTGACTTCTGAGATCCAACTCTGTAGAAACCACAGGTGTTCACAAACATGAACCCAGCTACTGACCAAGCACTCATCAGGTGCTGAGAGGGTCTCAGAAACAAGACGATAATTGTTTAGTTTGACTCAGAGTCTCAGGTATTCCAGCCTGGCCCTTGAACTTAATAAAGCTGAGGATAACCTTGAACTTCTGATCTTCCCACCCTACCTCCTGAGCACTGTGATTACAGGCCTGGCTACCAGGCTCAGTCCTGGGGATTGAACCCAGAGCTTCATGCATGCTACACAAGCTCTCTATATCCCAGATCGCAGAAAGATAATTTTTGATAGCATATTGAAGTTCATTTTTGTCTTTTATCTGTAGAGGAAATATAGATGGCAAAAGAATTCACCACCTCGCTCTGTAAAGGACACCTATCCACCTCAGTGTCTCAGCTAACCCAGGTAAAGGCTACAAGCATACCTCATCATTCGTTCCCATTTCTTCCCCTCCATGATGCCGAGGTTAAGGTGACCATGGAGATAGCAGATGCCAAGGAAATTCTATTTACTGCCGTTGCCAGCATTGATAAAGTCGTATCTGAAGCTCAGTGATGGAAATCAAGTGTTCACACTTGGTTATAATCATCTTAGCTGCCTCTGCTTCTGCCCATGCCCACTGGTCCTGATGCTGTGAGACCCTTCCCACACCTTAGCGTCCTTTCCCCAGAGAAAGCTGAGACAGAGACAGCCTCCTTTATTTGCCCTTCACTCTCCCATGTAAATAGCCAGAAGGCATCAAGGATGAGGCCACATCCATGTTTTCTCTCCCAGACCTGGCTGCTGCAGTTTGACCCCAGTGAGTGCACCCTGGCTGCCCTTTCTCTTGGAATGAGGCCTTTCCTGAGCGGCCCCTCCTCAGCTCCTTGTGTTCTTTTCCCAACGAGTTCTTTGATTTTTCTCACGCACAGAGTCCTAGGATGGACACCGAGGAAGGTCTGTCTGGGGCCCTGACCCTGGCAGCCTACACCCAACTGCTCTCACCCACAGGAAGAAGTCTGTCCTCTGCCTGCTGTCCAGCCACATAAGACCATTAGGGGCTGGCCAACCCCAGCTGCAGGAAGACTATCACTTTCCTAAACAAACACCAGTGTTGGGAAGGGCAATAGGCTCCCTGAAACAGCAAAGAGCCCTGGCCTGGGAAAGAGGACATCTGGGCTGTCAGCCCCTTGAGTCCTTTTATCTCGCTGGATGTCAGCCTTCCTCACTGATGAAACATACGACTCACTGGGGTGCACAGGGTCTACAGAACCCTGGCACCAGGTACATGAGCAGGTGGCTCTAGTCTGTCTGCTTCCACAAAGGACTCTAATATATCTATTAACTTATTTATTTAGGTTAAAGATGTTCTATTTTTATGTGTGTAAGTCTCTGTCTCTGTCTCTCTGTCTCTGTCTCTGTCTCTGTGTGTGTGTGTGTGTGTGTGTGTGCGCGCACACGCACTCACACGTGGATGTGTGTGTACACGTGCTGTGTGCATAGCTGCTAACCAAACAGGTAAGAAGACATAGGATGCTCTGGAACTGGAATTACGGCTGCTTGTGCCCTGGGAACTGAATCAGTTTCTCTGGAGGAGCTTCAAGCACTCCTAACTGTGAGTATCCCTCCAATCCTCTACTTCATGAGTGATACATTTCTGCGGAGTGGCTTGTGTTGCTCATCTCAATTGACTGATCAAAGTCTAAAGGTATCACATTCGCATATATGCAATCGAGGGATAGATTCCACTCCAGTCAGAAAAAAAAAATGAGTCCATCTCCATCATCATTTGCATATAAATTTCCTCTTCCTGAAGACTCCCCTACAGAAAACATGGTCCCTGGGGCAGGCAGCCCCCAGAGGGAGAGCTATGGGGAAGTAGGTAGATTCCAAGGAGTCCTCAATTCAAGGTTTTCTCTACCGGCTGATCCAAAATGGGAAGAGATCGTTGAAGGGAGGTGTGATCATAAGGTATAGCCTTGTTAGAAGATGAGAGAGGAGGCGTTCTGTAAAAATAGATCAACCCTGTCCCGACACCTGTGTCTAAGTCTCTTCTTTACTTCCAGTCTCCCATGAGGTGAGCATCCCTGCACCACCACACGACCCCCCCCCCATTCCCATGATGCTCAGCCTCACTTCAGGCCCACAGGAATGAACCAGCCATGAGCCGAAATAAATCTTGCTCCTTTTAGGTCATATTTTCGTGTGTTTGCCATGGTGACAGAAAGATAGTTCTGTGTTGCCCTTATCTTCCATGATGAAAGGGGTCACCTGTTAGCCGCCCCTCTTTCTCATTCCAGTGCCTGGTCTTTTCCTGCAGCAGAGAGATCGCTGCGGGAGAAGCATTGTCAGTGAGCAGTATCTCCCATCTAGCCCCTCTAGCACCACGGCCTCTGCATGGCAGAGGCCTGCACGAGTAAGTTGATTACATCATGCTGTTGGTGAGATCTGATGCTCTTTATACGTCAAACTCTTTACAAATCCTCACAACCCCCTCCAACAATTCCTTGTTGTCTTTCTTCAAATCCTCTTTTTTTTATTAATTTTTTTTATTTTTATTAACTTGAGTATTTCTTATTTACATTTTGATTGTTATTCCCCTTCCCGGTTTCCGGGCCAGCATCCCCCTAAACCCCTCCCCCTCCCCATCCTCCCCCCATTACCTCCCTCCCCCCCAACAATCACGTTCACTGGGGGTTCAGTCTTGGCAGGACCCAGGGCTTCCCCTTCCACTGGTGCCCTTACTAGGCTATTCATTGCTACCTATGAGATTGTAGCCCAGGGTCAGTCCATGTATAGTCTTTAAATAGTGGCTTAGTCCCTGGAAGCTCTGGTTGGTTGGCATTGTTGTTCATATGGGGTCTCAAGCCCCTTCAAGCTCTTCCAGTCCTTTCTCTGATTCCTTCAACGGGGGTCCTATTCTCAGTTCAGTGGTTTGCTGCTGGCATTTGCCTGTGTATTTGCTGTATTCTGGCTGTGTCTCTCAGGAGAGATCTACATTCGGTTCCTGTTGGCCTGCACTTCTTTGCTTCATCCATCTTATCTAATTAGGTGGCTTTATGTATGGGCCACATGTGGGGCAGGCTCTGAATGGGTGTTCCTTCAGTCTCTGTTTTAATCTTTGCCTCTCTCTTCCCTGCCAAGGGTACTCTTGTTCCCCTTTTAAAGAAGGAGTGAAGCATTCGCATTTTGGTCATCCGTCTTGAGTTTCATGTGTTCTGTGCATCTAGGGTAATTCGAGCATTTGAGCTAATATCTACTTATCAATGAGTGCATACCATGTGTGTTTTTCTGTGATTGGGTTACCTCACTCATGATATTTTCCAGTTCCCTCCATTTGCCTATGAATTTCATAAAGTCGTTTTTGATAGCTGAGTAATATTCCATTGTGTAGATGTACCACATTTTCTGTATCCATTCCTCTGTTGAAGGGCAACTGGGTTCTATCCAGCTTCTGGCTATTATAAATAAGGCTGCGATGAACATAGTGGAGCACGTGTCTTTGTTATATGTTGGGGCATCTTTTGGGTACATGCCCAAGAGAGGTATAGCTGGGTCCTCAGGTAGTTCAATGTCCAATTTTCTGAGGAACCTCCAGACTGATTTCCAGAATGCTTGTACCAGTCTGCAATCCCACCAACAATGGAGGAGTGTTCCTCTTTCTCCACATCCTCTCCAGCATCTGTTGTCACCTGAGTTTTTTTATCTTAGCCATTCTCACTGGTGTGAGGTAGAATCTCAGAGTTGTTTTGATTTGCATTTCCCTTATGACTAAAGATGTTGAACATTTCTTTAGGTATTTCTCAGCCATTCGGCATTCCTCAGCTGTGAAGTCTTTGTTTAGCTCTGAACCTCTTAGGCAAATGGTATGCCCTATCAAAAGGCTTTGCAGCAATCACCCAAATCTTCTGTGACCCAAAGCTGAGATCTAATTGGCTTTCTTTATAGCACGCCCTACTGCCTCATGGGAAGGCGCCTCCTCTGTGGTATTCTCTGTAACCCTCACTCGGGATAAAAGCCTGGCTTTGCTTTTATTTCATCACCACCTGCCTTCTTCCTTTAGACCACTCTCCAGAAGCACGGGGAGCATTTCCAGTCGCCCATTGCTGTTCCCCTGAGGGTCTAGCATGGTGTCATACTGCAGACATCCGATAAGCTGTCAGCAATGACAGAATGAAATCTCTGAAAACCGGCAACTATGTAACGCATGGGGTAAATCATTCCTATGCCTTGTCTTTCACAGCAAACTATTATTAGTTATTTGTAAACAAGGGCAATGTCTCATCATGTTTGGAACCCCACAAAAATGATCGTACACATTGTTAAAAGTTATGGCTACTTTATCAACTAGCAAGGCAATTTTACATGGCAGCAAGGAAGAGGAAGAGAAAACAATGGCAAGGGAGAAGAGAGAATCGCCGAAATTATGTTCACATTCTGACCGCGCGAAACTGGATGAGACCTGTTCAGGATACTTTCCTACTGACAGTTAATAGGAGTTTTGTGTTTTGCAAGTAACCTGTCATCATCTGATGCTGGGTATCACATCTCAGCGGTAGGTAAAGCAGAAGCAGAGACTTATGGAGGTCACTCAGCCACCAACATGGGCATAAGAGTCAAACTAAGGATTTCTAACTTCACGTGAGCACACTGCACACATGGGGGCAGACCAGTGGCTCTGCAGCTTCAAGTGACAAATGTCCTCCCAGAAGTCAGTTTCTTCAATCTCTTGTTCTCTTCAGACCCTGGAGGGCAGAAGGTGGAGCATGGAGGGGTATTGCAGACAATGATTCTAAGGGGGGAAGTCGTTGTCTCTTGGAAGCCTTCTCCACAGAGCGGGTCCAAACCGAAACTCACCACTTTTGCTTAAATGAAGTTCTTCTTCCTTCCTTTTCTCTTATCTTTATCTTGTTTATTTTAAATCAGGGAAAACTACTTGATTTTGGGCATGAGATGTCGATGCGGATTGGGGGTGTGTGTATAGGATACGGCCTTCTCTGGCGTTCTTTTAGAGACCGCAGGCCGGTGGGTCTCCCTTACACAGGTTGCTCAGATCCAGCTAGCCTCTTCAGAGCCAGGCAAGTTATTTTTCCTGGCTTCTTACACGTGGAAGGCTCAGCTGCCGTTTCTCTTACCCGAATCCAGCAGGCCGTTTTCCTTGGTCCTTGGCAGAGGATTGGAAAGTTGCTTCCCTTAATGGGCTGAGCTACAGCCAAGTTCCCAAAGGGTCCTTGCCTTTTTTTTTTTTTTTTTTTTTTTGAGAAGTGTGATAGTTACTCCTCACCCAAGACATCTGGACAGCTGTGTGAGGAACCCTTCTGAGGGATCATTTGAAACTGGATCATTCCATTAAAGAAAAAAAAAAAGAAGAAAAACAACTGGGCACTCTGAAACAATTTTGATAGACCTCCGTAACTTAAGCACAACAAGCCTTCCCGGTTGAAGTTTCTTCTGTATAGCAGGTGAAATAACAACAAAGACCGAGCAAGTGAGGGGAAATTAATCTGTATCCAGTGCACTTTAATACATCATAAAGCAAATATATTCAGGCAGCTTCTCTGGGGTTTTGTCAGCATGTGTTTACCAAGGTTAGACATCTGTCTTTTATAGCCATGCCCTATGCTCCAACTTCAAGAACTTCAGAACCAGTACCTCATGTGGGCTATAAACAATAGCAGCAATGATGCCAACACGATACAGAAAGAGAAAATATGGTGACAGAAATGAATTCGACTGAAACTCAGAGTACCAGAAATTACTCTGGTTAAAAATCTAGTAAGACCATTTGATTTTTAGATAGCTAAAACCCTAGCCCAGATGTTGTTAACAACTACATGGGAATCATGAGATTTGATTTTTTCCCCCTTTTTCTTTTTTCATAGCCAGAAAAATTCCCTCAAAGTTTCAGGCATAAAAAATAATTTTGTAAGAAGACACTTTTTGGTGACCCTTATTTCTCTCGCTGGAATAACACCTCATTTGTCCATCATCATGGAGAGAATTCTTTTAGCTCAAAAATTAATTTTCCAATGAGAGAAAACCAGTCTCATGTTCAAAGAAGTCAATTTCATTTAGGTATTTTTGCTGGAACATCTTGTCAAAGATCTTACAGGCTGAGCAGAGGCTGGCCTTCCTGAGGAGTCAGTTATCTTCCTGGCCATCAATCATCCTGGACCAACTCCCTTTGGAGCACAAGCTTGCTGGGATCGCTCACTGGAGGAATGATGGCTCTCTTTTGATCTTATCTACATAAAGTCTCTCGATTTTCTTTTCTAAAAAATGATTTATTTCGATATAATGAACGATGCACTTGTGCAATGGTTTTCGGTACATGGGATGCCACCATGTTAGTTTTGGAACATTTTCGAGGAGAAGTCTGTACCCTCTATCTAATATTCCCCTGTCCTTTGAAGTGTCCCCATCACCAGGTCCAACACTAATCTACCCTCTGTGTCTACTCCTCATGACTTTTCCATGAAGGGAATCGCATAGCCTGTAGCCTTTTCTGTGCATGTGTTCTTGAACTTGAATGCATTTAAGAACCACCCGTGCTGCGACCTATATGAATAGCAAATTCCTACCTAGTCCCCTGTGACTGTTGGGGTTGCGTCCATCTTTGGCTTCTCTGAGCAACGCTGCAGTAACACCCAGGGTCATGTTTCTGTTTGGATATCAGTTTTCATTTCTCTTGGGTCTATGTGTTGGAATGAAATGGATGAGTCGTGTGATAATCTGATTGTGTCTTTTTTTTTTTTCTAAAACGTTGTCAGGCTGCTTCCACAGTGGCTGAACTCTTCCACAGCTGCCACAGACAGGTCCATCAGCATCAGAAGCAGCAGCAGCAGCAGCAGCAGCAGCAGCCTCTACTGCTACCACCACCCAGCCCATCAACAGCATCGATGCTGTTTGAAAGTTGCACTTCTCCATGTGGCTGCTGACATCCTTTTGCTGACCTCCACCCCGTCTACCTCCCAGGGCATATGAAGGGATCCTCTAGGTTGACTTGCTTTTCTCTCCTGGCAATTGCTGTCTGGCATCAGTTCATGTGTTTTGGGCCATGGGCATAAACTCTCTGTTTGGACGTCTTGGCTACATCTAATTGGGTGATTGTTCTTTTCGTGACTAGGCTGCTGCAGAGAGTTCCCATACCATTAAGACACAAGTTGTTCACTGGATGTGTGCCTCACAAATCCACCTTTTCAGTTTTTAATTCTTTACCACTTAGTTCTTTCCTATTCTGATGTTTAAATATTCAAGAGAGCAGTGAGATCCAGGTGCTTTCCCGCCTTCCTCTAACCATCCATCTGATCATTGTTTGTAAAATACATATTTACGTGTTTATACATGCATACCCTGTGTCAAACACATGTGTCCTACTCGTATCTCTGAGTCCTCTCTTTCTCCTCTCCCCATTAGTTCCCTTTGTCCCAAGACAGTTTTGCATCTATTTTCTTTTCTTTTTTTTCGGAGCTGGGGACCGAACCCAGGGCTTTGTGCTTGCTAGGCAAGCACTCTACCACTGAGCTAAATCCCCAACCCCTTCGCATCTATTTTCATGTCATGTATTCCCACACGTATTAAATCTACACCCTGTAAATGAGAGAAAACATAGTATTTGTCTTCCTGGAACTGACCGAATTGACTTAAAATGATACCTCCAGTTGCATGCGCTTTCCAACCACCAACAGCACTTAATTCTAGTGGCCAAAAAGAAATTCCAGTGTGTATATAATCTATGTGTTCTTTCTCCACTCTGCTGTGGATGGATGCCTAGGTTGGTTCCATAGCTGAGCTGTTGCTGGCAATTCTGCCATAAACATGTGTCTCTGTGCTCTATTGATCCTACTGCTTCCCAAAACCCAGAGCGACGTGACTTTACCCTCCCCACTTTCTGCACTGTTGCCTTTGATACCTTTCCTATTGGAGCCAAGCCCTCGTGTGTCAGCAGCATGCACTTCCCACTGCTAAATCATTGGAAGACCTCTCCCTAGGGTCCACTCATTTCCCACATCACACTTGGCAACGCTTACTCTTCAGTCCTTTTGGGAGGAATATCCCTCTTCTCTTCATTCATATAATGATCTGTTCTATATTTGTCCTAATAATCTCCTCTTATGTTTTTCCTGGTTCTCATTTTAACTTAATGAGTTAAATACTGGTACTCTCCAGAACTGCACCTGCCATGGCTTCGGTGTGCGTATCCTTCTGAACTCATCGATTTCTATGCCCTTAGCTTTATTGATAATGCCCCAGATCAGTCTTCAGCTTCCACCTTGCTCCTCAGCCTATGCCTTAGTTGCTGAGAGCAGCTCTCTCTTGACCACCCAGAAGTGCTGCCAACCACAGACACAAGCTACGATGCTCATGAACACGGCTGGCTTGACTGGGTTTGGGATTACCTAGGTGACATGCTGCAGGGCATGTCTGTAGGGGGAGTTTCCAGAGAGGTTGAAGTGAGGAGGGAAGACCCAGCCTGAAGATGGGGAGCACCATCCCCGTGAGCTGGGATCCCAGACTGAATAAAGAGAAAGCAAGCTAAGTGCCAGCGTCCATCTCTCTCTGCTTCCTGACTCTGAGACGACCTTGTCCCTTCCACCGTGCCTTACCTGCCATGAGGCCCTATATCCCTTCTTTTACCTTGAGCTTAAATGTAAACATTCATATCTAAGTTGCTTTTGTCAGGCATTTTGCCACAGCGAGAAGAAAAGCGACCAACACACACATCGTTGCCAAAATCCAAATTTTGGATTTCTCCATGTTGTCGAAAGGACAACTACATCATTCCTCCAAGCACTTTTCTTCCACCTTGGTCTTACGTTGGCCAGTGAACACCTCACACTCTAACTCTTCACAGTCTCCCCCTCTCATCACCCCCCAAACGCCATCATGTCAGAAGCTCCATAAACATGTGCTAGATCCATTCCCTTGTAGATCTAACTTGATTCTCTTCTCCCCCATCTCTCCCACCCATCTGTGCTTGTCACGTTGACTCACACTCCTTGTCCAAAAACACATGCTGTTGTCACCCTCTGCATTAACCATCTCCAAAGACCCCCAGTGACCTGTGGCATAAACTCACATTTCTCTACGTCATGTCTGAGACCCTTGGTTTTTCCTACCCGTATTCCCCTCTGTTGTGGTTTGAGCATGTCGTATGTTCCATGGAAGCACCTGTTCATTTCTCTATGACTGTGTATAATGAACTAACTAATCAGTTTCTCTGTGGAGCACACATTTATGATCTCATACTTACTGTGAGTCAGGATTCCAGCATCTTTTAAGCTGATTCTCCTTTCAGGGTCTCACTAAAGTGACATTTGAATGCTGAGCAGATACCCCATCTCACATACGCCAAAGAAGAGGCACTCAGTCCCTCTCAGTTTCCTTGCTCTCCTGTGAATGAAGGGATACTAATGTCTTGCCAGTTGTTGACTGAGGGCCCAGGTTAGTCAGCTTCAAATTCTTAGCAAAAACTGAAAGAAAAAAAAACCTTGTAAGGATAAAAGATTGATTTTAATTCTTGGTTGCAAAGGTTTCCATTTATGATTAGCTGCCCTGGTGCTTAGGCCCAAGTAATTGGCAGTTGGTTCTGATTGGTAAGTAAAGAAGCCAGCAGCCAATGGCTGGGCAGGATGGAGGTGGGACTTTAGGATTCCTGGGCATGGGACAGAGAGGAAGGAAGGAGAAGGAGAGGAAGTTGACATGCTTGAGAAGAGTGGAGGACAGGGAGGCATAGTCTATCTGTGAAGGAGTCAGGAAAGTGTGGCCCAGTTGGGCAGCCTTCTGGGTCCAGAGCAGCCAAGACAGAATAGAGAATTTAGTAAGGGATAACTCTGCACTTGGGATTATCAGCAGGAGGTGGATTGACTGCATGGAGGCTCAGCTATTGAGTTGTTTAAAGGATATAAAAATATAAAGGCCGTGTGTGTGTGTGTGTGTGTGTGTGTGTGTGTGTGTGTGTATGTGTGTGTGTTAGTGTGTGTGTGTGTAGGTGTGTGTGAGTGTGTATGTGTGAATGTGAATGTGTGTGTGAGTGTATGTGTGTGAATGTGAATGTGTATGTATGTGTGTGTGTATGTGAATGTGAATGTGTGTATGTGTGTGTGAATGTGAATGTGTGTGTATGTGTGTGAGTGTGTGTGTGAATGTGTGTATGTGTGTGTGTGAATGTGTGAGTGTGTGTATATGAATGTGTGAGTGTGTTAGTGTGTGTGTAAATGTGAATGTGTATGTGAGTGTGTGTGTGAATGTGAATGGGGGAGGTGTGTGGTGTGTGTGTGGGGTGTGGGTGTGTGTGTGGTGTGGGGGTTTTTTTTGGTTGTGTGTGTGTGTGTGTGTGTGTGTGTGCTGTTTGTGTGTGAGGAAATATGAATGTGTTGGGGCTCTGTGTGTGTTGTATGGGGGGAGGTGTGAATGTGTGTGTGGGGTGTGTGTGTGTGAATATGAATGTGTGTGTGAGTGTGTGTGTGTGAATGTAAATGTGTGTGTGTGTGTGTGTGTGTGTGTGTGTGTGTGTGTGTGTGTTTCATTCAGGAATGTAAAGCATTGGGCAGGAACCAAGACGCCAGAAATTATGAATAAAAATTATTGCTACAGGCCCACATAGCAACTAAACGTCTTACATAAGGCCAGAATGCAAAAGGTTAAAAGAGGAAAGAGCTGAGGCTCTAAATCTTCTCTTAGGGGAGCTCCATGGTCAGATCACGGAGACTGTTGCTATGGAATCTGAAGCTCTGAGAGCATCAGTGTGGGGACTGTTGCTTCTCCTGAATGATTGCAGCCATCTGGTGTGGATCCAGAAACACCTTAGTTTAAAATGGTAGGACAGAGAGGGCAGAGCTTGAGGACAATGGGTTTTGATTAACTGTCAGTCTCCAATGATCTAAACATGTCCCATAAGGCCTCACCTTGCAAAGTTTCTTCTAACTCTCAATGTCACAAAGTAGGTAAGGACCGCATTTTCAACACAGGAGACTTTCAACACTAGATCCAAACTATGGCAAGGCTACTCTCAAAAGGCAGCACCTCTGGCGCTATGCAGTGCCAGGTAGGATGCGGGCTCCAGAGAGCTCATCAGTCTGCACTCAATGCCCCCTCCTACACACACACACACACACACACACACACACACACACACACACACACACACACACACCCCTCAATAGCTTTGTCTTAAGGTTGCATGACTAGGTCAAAGCCTCCCAAGATGCTCGGCTTCTGGTTCTGTCTACTCTTCCATTATCAGCCCAGAAAAGCTCCTTGATGTTTCTTCAGGTCAGTCTGAAATATTGCTTACCCACGAAGCCTTCAACACAATAGCACTCCCCTCTGTCAATTTCCACAGCTGTCTCTAGTTGGTCCCGTTTGCTTCCCTGGATGGTATAATCTGAGAGTATTGGATACTTTCCACTAGTCTTTTCTTGCTCCAATCCAGGGCTTATATGAAGTTCATGAGAAATGTCTTTTCTAAGAACAAATCCATCTGATGCCTCTCTTTCTTGTGCAGTAAAGCCATGATAAAGTCACAGCTTGTGGAAGTGAACAGACCTTCAGACTCCATAGCAACAGTCCCTGCACTGATGCTCTCAGAACTTCAGACTCCATAGCAACAGTCTTTACACTGATGCTCTCAAAGCTTCAGACTCCATAGCAACAGTCCTTACACTAATGCTCCCCATAGCAACAGTCCTTACACTGATGCTCTCAGAGCTTCAGACTCCATAGCAACAGTCCCTGCACTGATGCTCTCAAAACTTCAGACTCCATAGCAACAGTCCTTACACTGATGCTTTCAAAGCTTCAGACTCCATAGCAACAGTCCTTACACTGATGTTCCCCATAGCAACAGTCCCTGCACTGATGCTCTCAAAGCTTCAGACTCTATAGCAACAGTCCTTATACTGATGCTCTCAAAGCTTCAGACTCTATAGCAACAGTCCTTACACTAATGCTCCCCATAGCAACAGTCTCTACACTGATGCTCTCAAAGCTTCAGACTCTATAGCAACAGTCTTTACACTAATGCTCCCCATAGCAACAGTCCTTACACTGATGCTCTCAAAGCTCCAGACTCTATAGCAACAGTCCTTACACTAATGCTCCCCATAGCAACAGTCCTTACACTAATGCTCCCCATAGCAACAGTCCTTACACTGATGCTCTCAAAGCTTCAGACTCTATAGCAACAGTCCTTACGCTGATGTTCCCCATAGCAACAGTCTCTACACTGATGCTCTCAAAACTTCAGACTCCATAGCAACAGTCCTTACACTGATGCTCTCAAAGCTTCAGACTCCATAGCAACAGTCCTTACACTGATGCTCCCCATAGCAACAGTCCTTACACCGATGCTCTCAAAGCTTCAGACTCCATAGCAACACTCTCCCTATTGATGCTCTCATTGGTTCATTTGCTCAGTGTTGCTTGCTTCCTCTTTTTTTTTTTTTCTTCCCGTATTATGCTCTTGACACAGCACTGTTTCTGGAGAACCTTGTCTTAAACCAGCTTCTCCTGAATAATTGGAGCCAAGCTGGTATGGATCTGGAAACACCTTAGCTAAAAATGACAGAACAGAGGGCAGAGCTTAAGGACAATGGGTTTTGATTGACTGTCGGAGAGTCCCCTTTATGACTCTAATGCATGATCTTTGGCGCAGAAACTGAAAAATCAATTTCAAGTGTTTGCATAGGCGTTCTTCCAGGGACTTGGGAACCAGCTAGCAGAGTTTGCCAAGTAGGTGCTCAGGGAATAAATGGGGCTCAGCTTTACATTCACAAGGCCAACCATTTTGGAAAGTAAACTTTCCTCCGAAAAACCTGAAATTTGAGGGAACTTGTCCACCTCCTTTTGCCTTCTACTCATGCAATGATTATCAAATGAAGGCATTTAAAATTGACCTTAATAAAAAAATTGAAGTAGAATAAATAAGCTCAAAACAATTTGCTTTCTCTTGCCCCTTTGTTGATTGGCTGTCTCAAATAGATCAAATTACAAGTGCATATTTTAGAGCAGCACCAACCCCAGAAGAGAAAAGGCACCAAAATGGTCCACAGAGGTAGCAACAGTGAATTCTGTCTCAATTCTGTAGCCCAAGGCACACTTTGGCACTTAGCCAGGTGCCCATGGGCCGCACTTAACTTGCACATATATTTATATAAGATTTTAGATTGTGAGCAGGCATGCACAGCCTTGGCACTCACTTTACATGATTAATGGAAACGACATGGGTGCTTTTCGGTGTCACTAGTTATGAATCCACCCTGATGTGTAGCTCTGGCCCCATTTTATTCCTACACAGGAGGCACCTCTAAAATTAAAGACTCAACCTTTTAGTAGAAATATACCAGACAAATCTCGGGGTTTGTCTTATTTCTGTTCCTAAGCAAAATGGATGAGAAACAAACGGAATGGAACAGTTCATGTCACTCCTGATGCAGAGAAGTGTGACCTTATATGTGTAAATACAGAACCTCAGGTTAACAACATTCTAGTACCACAGCCTCTCAAAGAGGTATTGAAAGCGTCTTCTACAGAAATAGCAGTGACATCTATGCAGCATAAGACTTTTGCATAACATATCCAATAAGAAAGCAAAACCTTTTACACCTGTGCCCAAGAATTCATAGAGTATAAGTAACATAGTGAATTGGTATAATATGATATAATATAATATAATATAATATAATATAATATAATATAATATGGACAAACATTATAGAGTGAAGAGGGTCTAATATAGCATTTAAAGTAGATTATTCTCCTCTTGCAAAGACAGGTAGATTGGTTAAAAACCTGATTCGTCGCAATAGCCGAACAAAGAAACAGCAGACTATAAAATAAAGAGATGTGTGGTAACTCTCACCAAGGAGAACACATCTTTTGACACTGGCTGTACCTCTGAAGTATGAAACAAAACTAAATGTGATTTTATGAAAAAAAAAGTTGATGGTAACCAAATATCGGGCGCTTAAAGACAGAGAGATAACAATTCTCTACATTTTTTAAAAATTATCTTTAACTTTTTTTTTTAAATCTAGTCATTATCCCCCTCCCGGTCCACCCTCTTATCTTATAGTTCCTCATCCCATTCCTCTTCCCACGTCTCCAAGAGGATGTTCCCATCCCGCCCCACCCGACCCTATCAGGCCTCCCCACTCCCTGGGGCCTCAAGTCTCCCAAGGGTTAGATGCATCTTCTCTCACTGAGGCCAGACCAGGCCGTCCTCTGCTGTATGTGTCATCTCAGCTGGTGTATGCTGCCTGGTTGGTGGCTCAGTGTCTGAGGGATCTCGGGGATCCAGCTTAGTTGAGAATGCTCTATGGGGTTCCCCTCCTCAACTTCTTCCAGCTGTTCCCTAATTCAGCCACAAGGGTCCCTGTCTCCAGTTCATTGGTTGGGTGTAAATATCTGCTTCTGTCCCAGTCAGCAGCTTGTTGGGCTTCTCTGAGGGCAGCCATGCAAGGCTCCTGTCTGTAAGCACATCATAGCATCAGTAATAGTGTCAGGCCTTGGAGCCTCCCCTTGAAATGGATCCCAATTTGGGCTTGTCACCGGACAGCCTTTCCCTCAGTCTCTTCTCCACTTTTGTCACTGCAGTTCTTTTAGACAGGAACAATTCTGGGTCAGAGTTTGTGACTGTGGGATGGCAACCCCATCCCTCCACTTGATGCTCTGTCTTCCTACTGGAGGTTGACTCTACAAGTCCCTCTCCCTACTGTTGGGTATTTCATCTAAGGTCCTTCCCTTTGAGTCCTGAGAGTCTCTCACCTCCCAGCTCTCTCTCTCTCTCTCTCTCTCTCTCTCTCTCTCTCTATATATATATATATATATATATATATATATATATATATATATATGAATGAGAGAGACAATGTCTTACTGTGTAACCCAAGCTGACCCCAAACTTTTGATCTTTCTGTCTCTTCATACCAAGTGCTGGAGAGCCCCCTCAGTGTTGATAAAGGAGGACTAAGACCCTATGAGGAATTTTAATGCCTTGTGAGGTTATGCTTGTCTTTAATTTCTTCACCAATTATCCATCCCACTTTTATGTTCCGTGTACATGGATGTAGATGCGGACCAACTTAGAATCCAACTATGAGAGAAAGCATTCGTTTGCCTAGCCCCCTTACCAACCTCCTCTGCTTCCTTCATCTGCCTACACATTTCCTTCCTCTCCCGTGCCACAGATGTATATATTTTACATGTAGATTCCACATGTGAGAGAAAACGTGTGGTATTTGCTTCTCAAGAACAGCTTCTTTTGCTTAACGTGATGATCTCCACTTCGACCCATTTTCCAGAAAGTTCATTCTTTCTTGAGACTGAATAAAACTCGATTGCGTGTAAATGCTACCTTGTTCTTTCTCTGCGCACTGGTGGGCCTCTGAGCTGCTTCCTCACCTTGGTCACAATAAATGTGGACATGCATTTCTATGGGACATTGACTTAGATTCCTTTGGGAATGTACCCAGGAGTGGTACAGCAGGGACATAGGGAAGTTATGTCTTTGGTGGTGATGCATTTCTGCCTGAGATGGATAAAGGTTCATTTCCCTCACATTCTTGCCAGCATTGCTGTCTTTTTTCCTTTTTCCTTTGCTGATAGCCATTCTGTCTGTGACGATGTGGAATCTCAAAGTCATTTCGTTTCTCCAACAGCTGAAGATGCTAAATATTTTAATATTTAATAGTCATTTGTATTCTTATTCTAAATTTTGTTTGTGTTGGGGTTGGAGAGGTAGATTGGCAGTTAGCTGATCTTTCAGAAGACCCAGTTCAATTCCCACACCCTCAGGGTAGCTTAAAACTATCTGTAGCTTCAGTCCCAGGGGATTCAATGCTCTCCCGTGGCATCTGTGGGCAGTAGGCATATAGATGGTACACAGACATAAATGCAAGGGGGAAATTGTATGCATAAAAATTAAATTAAGTTAAATTAAAAATTGTTTGATAAATGTACTTGCCTATTTGTCTACTTGACAACTGGGGCAGTAATGTTTCTCAGGTGTTTATATATGCCAGATGGTCACCGCCTATCTAATGAATGGGTGACAAAAACTCTTTCCCACTATGTAGGCTGTCTCTTCACTCTTTACCCCAAGGGCTAGAATGAAATTAATATTTTTGGTGAAAAGTGTTGTACTGAACAAAATAAAACAAAAATATTTTTTCTACTGTGACAATGCCTAAAATGGGTTATCAGAGGGCATGATTTTATACAGATATTTTCTACAAGCATAGCCAACGTAAGAAAGCAGAACATAACTCAGATGCATGCTGGGAAAACACATGGTGTAGTACTAAAAGAATAATTATTTTGCTCCTTTGGGAAAGCTCTTCGGGAAACTTTTGCACCAGAGTTTTATCCAGAGCAGTTTTAGAACAAATGTCTCAGAGGCAGTGTGTTTAGGTAATTGTCATAAACCAATTGAAAGGAGGAAGTCTTGCTAGGGGTTGCAGCTTCTGGGACTCTGGTACATTCCCACTCTGCCCTGTTGGTTTGAGAATGTGGTGTGCAGAGAAATACTATATCATACAGTGTACAGTGGAATAAAGTGGTTTGCTTCCTCACTGTCAGGAAGCAGAGAGAGTGGAGGGGGTGGGGTTAGGGTCTTTCCAAGGGTCTAACTCCCTTCCACGTAGGCTCCACCCACCTCCCAGTCATTGAGACAGGCCTGAGGCCCAGCCTATAGCACATGCATGTTAGAGGGACATTAAAGAGCCAAATTCTAAAGCAATCAGACCATGTGCAGACAATCCACTAGTATCAGAGACAACAGACCATTCAAGGCGACTCTCCTGTAACTCATGCAGAAGTTCTGTGGTGTAGGGGAGACTCCGTTTCCATCTGTAGAATGACCACAGGACTACCTAGCATCTCACGCGCTCTCTTGAAATTTTGCATTCTACAAGTCCAAGCCCGAGACTTTGTTAGTATGTTGTTGCTGTGTCACACCCAGGAAACCTACAATGTACTTTAGTAATTCTCTTGCATTTCTGCTCAGTAGCAATGGCTAAGTGCAGCATAATCATACCAAGTCCTGGTTCCTGGTATGTCTGGTTCCTGGAGTGCATTAAGTTGGGGCTTATTATTACACACCTAATGAAGGTCATCAAAAACTAGTTGTGAGCCAAGATGGGCAGGCATAAAATAAGATGCCCAGGAAATCTCTCTGGCAGTGGAGTAATAACAGTACAGCTCTTGGCAGAGCGGTAGGCTGGGAGCCACAGAACGCTCATTGCCAAGTGCACAACATCAAGGAGCTCTATCTGACGAGAGTGATGGCCAAAAGGAGCCTTTGTATCAAATTCTTCTGAAGAAAAAGGGGGACAATATTTAGTATTTTTTTTCCTCTCAAACACATGTAATATGACGGTTAAAAGAAGGTTGATGGAGGAAGAGGTTAATTGTAGCACTACTTTAAATACTTCACTTAACTTTCCAAAATAATGTTAAAAATAACCAGCTACCCTGATGAATGAAGACCACAGAATGGAAATACCTATGCCCCGGAGCTCTGGGTTCTGAGACAGGATTATGGGTAGGACCTTCGTTCTACTGAACGATTTTCAACACTCTGCCAGCTTTTGCATCAAGGGCTTGGAATACAGTTTTAAAAGCCTCTGAAGATGTTTTGAGGAATGTGTTGAGCAATAAGATATTTATTCTGGGCGTATTTCACTGGGAAATCTAGTTACCGCTTGGAATGGGTGAGCTTCTGGATTCATATGTTTTTTGATCGCATATATAATATCAAGTCCCTGGAATCAGAAAGAATAAGACACAGACCACTGAAGTTCTAACGTCTTCACACACCAAGACCCATGAACTTTGCCACTCTGCTCCCCGCCTCAGGGATGCCTGGGGTTCTACGTGGGACTCTGAAGATGTTACCCTTCCCGCTCCTAGATTTGCAGCAATTTCCACTTCTACTACATTTTCTATTCGAACACAAAACTCCAGAGATGTTAATGAGAGTCAATTAAATTAAATGACAGCCCTTCCTTACTGGCAGAATACACACAGTCCTCTCGGTAAAATGATCGTTCTTTTTTTTATTAAATGTTTTTTTTCCCTAAACCTCCTACTTTAATTACCACTGTTCTTCCCTGAAGAGTCATTGCTATGGAAGGCCATAGCAACCTTCGGATATTTGTTAAGTGATGTTTGCAGATACAATAAAACTTCTGGAGCAGTCAGCTGAATAAACATATTGCCAGCCACTATGTTCTGAGTGAGATGTTAGTCCCTGAAGGTTCTAAGAGGGAAACCAACAGAGAGGGGCTGGAAGACATTGTAATAAGCAGGGAGTCCTACGTTGATGCTCAGGACCCATGTCAAAAGCAAGACATGGTGGTATCTACTTGTAATCCCATTGCTCTGGACATGGAGACATCCATTGTCCCTCTGGAGATTAGGAGGGTGTTTATTTGTTTTTATTCGAGACAGGCTCTCACAGAACTATGTAGCTCTGGCTGGCCTTGAACTCATAGAGATCCACACGTCCAACAAATGCTGACATTAAAGTTGTATGCAACCACACACATTTTACAAGTTTTTTTTTTAATTACTTAGCATCTAAGACTTTGCGACCACTGTTTCTTACCCAGCTTGTGTGCTGATCTCTGCCAGGTGTGATTTTTAAAGGGTGTCAGATTAATGGTGTGTTCGTTACCAGCATGACCATGGAGCAGTATGAAATATAGGGAGATGACGTTAGTAGCTGGCTTTTATGGAAATAGAGGATTTTGGGTGTTCTTTTCTCTTTCCTTAAAAGAATATAAACGCAAACTGCAAATCATTTCTGAGAAAAGACAAATGGTTTGAGAAGTAACTAGAATGCTGATATTTACCTGAGGGAAAGGTCTGGTCAGAGGTGGGTTACTACACCACTATAATTATATTTTAAGAGATTCCTCATTTCTTCACCTACAGTTACCTCTAATTCTCTGTGCTTTAATGATCGTTGAGGTTCTCCAAGAACTCTGATGAAGAGCTTCTTTGGAAATTGTTGACATGAAGAGACAAAGTTGGTTTCATGGTAAGCTGAAGGTGGGAATCAGGAACAACACTAATTCCATGAGTGAGATGTTGAAAGCAGTCCAAAGCCCAATCTGCAGGCAGAAGGCAGGAGTCCCCTGCAGGGTGACTAAAGCGTTGAGCGTTCACACCTTGGAGCCAATGCACAAAGATAAGCACAGGGTGCAGCACATCTTTCCAAAGTGATATTTAGCAGCGGCAAGTCCAGCTCTCAGAGGATAAAGCCTGTTTAAGGACTAGAGAGATGGCTCAGCCATCAATATGCACTTGCTACTGTTGCAGGGGACCTGGCTTCAATTCCCAGCACCCACGTCAGTTCACAACCATCCGTAACTCCAATCCTAGGGGATCCGATGCCCTTTCCTGGCTTCTGCAGGCATTGCACATGCATATCCTGCATACATTCAGGCAAAATATTCATGCACATAAAATAAAAATAGATGTTCTCTAAAAATAAAATAAAGTTCTATCCAGGACAGAACTGGCTATGCCAGAGCCTGACAGGTTTTTTTTATCCCTAGAAGCTTTACAGCTCCTGGCCTTACTCTGAAGAATTTTATGGAGTTTCAGTTGACTTTATACATGGTATGAGAGAGAGGTACAATTTCCTTCTTCTTCAAATAGATATTCAGCCTCCCTGGTTCCTCCAACCACCGAGTGGCCCAGAACTATGTCAAGATGCCCTTATTTGTAATTTGGTTTTATGCCTGGCTATCTATCCTGTCTCACATGTTTACATACCTGCTTTATGCCTTGCTATACATGTATTAAATATAAAAGCTTATAATTTTTTTATGAAATGAGAAGTTTTAATTACAAAATCCATCGTGATGGCACACACCTTTAATCTCAGCACTCAGGAGGCAGAGGTGGGGGGGGGTCTCTGTGTTTGAGGCCAGCCTCATTTACAGAAAGAGTTCCAGGACAGCCAGGGCTACACAGAGAAACCCTGTGTCAATCAACAAAACAAAAACAACAAATAAAAGTAAGTGTAATTACAACAAATTGAATTGTTTCATGCATGACCAAAAAACAAAAACAAAACAAAAAACAACAAAAAAACAACAACAAAAACAAAACAAGGAATAGTGTCAATAATAGGAAAACACAGAAAGTGATTTCTCCACAGCAAATGGTCATTCTCACAAAAGAGAAATGACTGAAAGATACCTACAATCAGTGTTCAGCATCTCCAGCTAGCAAGGAGATGCTGACTAAATATCACACTCACAATTAAATCACAGAAAGCTGGGCATGGTGGTACTCACCTTCAATCTCAGTACTCGAGGCGGAGGCGGAGGCGGGGGCGGAGGCGGAGGCGGAGGCGGAGGCGGGGGCGGCGGCGGAGGCGGAGGCGGCGGCGGAGGCGGAAGTGGAAGTCTGTGAGTTTGAGGCCAGCCAGTTCTACCCGGTAAGTTACAGGACAGCCAAGGTCACATAGAGAGATTCTGTCTCAAACGAACAAACAAACAAATTGCATCAGGACATGGCCTCATGCCCACAAGAGAGGCTGTTATGGAGAGGTGTGTGGTGAGGAGGTGGCTTGATGAGTAAACGGCTCGTTTTCAATGTGAGCCCTCTAAGTTTGAATTCCAAGAACCAGTGTACAGTTGGACACTGTAGTATGTGTTTGCAATCTCTGACCTCTTATGGGATGTGATAAGAGGCACAGGCAAGAGGAGCTTTGGTCATTTGGGGCCAGTTAGGTGGTGTGCCATGGAGAACAACAAAGACGTTTGTTTCAGATAAGGTAGAGGCTGAGGTCTGAAACCACAGATTGTTCTCTCAGTTCCACACATATATTGTGGTATGTGACTGTTCCCCTACACATGCACATGCACATACACACATGCACACATGCACACGCACACACAGACGCCCACACATGTGCACACACACGCGCACGCACAGAAATGCACACACAGTGATGCTGTGAGAGTGAATCACTCCTGTGTATGGCTAGTGGGAAGGCAAGCTAGCACAGTCATAATGCAAAATGCTGGAAAGGCTCCTCCCATGAAAACTGAATGGTCACAGAAGCCGACAATCCTACTTCCATACATGTGCAGCTGCTGCCTCTGCTCCAGGAAGTTTATTCCAGAGTCCTTCACAGCAGCTCAGCAGAAGATAACCTGAGAGCCAACAGACAAGTGGACAAAGAAAATGAGGCAACTACACAGAGCAGCACACTGTACACTGTATACTATACAGGCAGCATATACTATACTGTATACTATACACTATATGGTACATACTACATACTACTATATACTATATATACTACACTATATACGACTATATACTATATACCACTACATACTATATATACCACACTATATACTATTATATACTATGTACTACTATATACTATATATAGTACACTATATACTACTATATACTATGTACTACTATATACTACACTATATACTACTATATACTATGTACTATATACTATTTAGTGTCTATTGTCTGTTTACTGTATACTATATACTATATATACTATACTAATATCCACTTTTAAGTGAGTACTTTTAAGGGAGATGTCTATCATGTCTATCATTGGAGGACATCATTCTAAGGAAATAAGCTATCCCTGAAAAGACAGTTACTGCCTAACCTCACATGTGAAGGTTTCTTTCTCTTAATTAATTAATTAATTAATTAACTTTACATCCTGTCCATAGTTTTCCCTCACTCCTCTCCTCCCAATTCTACCACCCCCCCCCCATATCCACTCCTCCCTTTCTCTTCAGAAAAGGGAAGCCTCCCATGGATATCAACCAGCCTTGGCATATCAGGTTGGGGTGAGACTAGCTTCTTCTCCCATTGAGGTTAGAGGAGGCAGCCCAGTAGGGGGAAAGAGTTCTAAAGGCAGGCAACAGAGTCAGAGACAGCTACTGTTCCTGCTGTTAGGAACATGTGGAAACATGTGGAAACATGAAGACCAAGCTGTGCAACCATGCAGAGAACCTAGGTCAGTCACATGCTCTCTGTTTGGCGGTTCAGTCTCTGTGAGACCCTATGGGCCCAGGTTAGTTCATTCTGTAGGCTTTCTTATGGTGTCTTTGACCCCTCTAGCTACTTCAATCCTTCATCCTCCTCTTCCACAGGATTTGCCAAGCTCTGCGTAATGTTTGACTGCGGGTCTCTGCATCTGTTTCCACTAATTGTTTGGTGTAGGCTTTCTGATGACAGGTATGCTAGGCTCCTGTCTACGAGTATAGCAGAATATCATTAACAGTGTCAGGTGTGGTTTTCCTCTCATGATGTGAATCTCAAGAGGGAGCAGTCATTGGTTCACCATTCCCTCTATTTCTGCTCCACCTTTACCCCTAAACATCTAGTGGGCTGGACAAATTGTAGGTCAAAGGTTTTGTGGCTGGTTTAGTGTCCCAGTTTCTCCATTGGAAGTCTTGCCTGGGTGCTAGAGATGGCTGGTTCAGGCTCAGTATCCCCTATTGCTAAGAGTCTTAGGTAGAGTTACCCTCAAGATTCCAGGGAGCTTCTATTGCCCTTGGCTTTTAGCTCATCTCAGAGAGGCCCACCTCCCGCCCACGATCTATTGTCTCTGATAGTACATTTTCCCTTCATCCTCCCAGGACCTCATACTTCGTATTTCCATCCCCACCCTCTCCCCCATTCAGGGACCCTGTCCCCACCCACAATGTCTTTTCTATTTCCCCTTCTCAGTGAGATTCACTTCCCTGGGGCCTCCTTGTTACTCAGGTTCCTTGGATTGTAGCATGGTTACTGTGTGCTTGGTGACTAATATCCACTTATAAGTGAGTGCCTACCATCTTTATCTTTCCAGGTCAGGGTTACCTCACCCAGGATGACCTTTTCTAGTTCCATCCACTTGCCTGCAGATTTCATAATGTCATCCTTTTAATAGCTGAGTAGTACTCCATTGTGCAAATGTACCACGCTTTCATTATCCATTCTTCAGTTGAGGGACATCTAAGTTGTTTCCAGTTTCTGGTTATTATGGATAAAGCTGCTATGAACATAGCTGAGCGAGTGTCCTTGTCGTATGGTAGAACATGCTTTGGGTATATACCCAAGAGGGGTATAGCTGGGTCTTGAGGTAGATCTATTCCCAGTTTTCTGAAAAAAAAAAAAAAAAAAAAACCTCCCAAATTGATTTCCAAAGTAGCTATACGAACTAGGAATGGAGGAGTGCTCCCCTTGCTCCACACCCACGTCAGCATGAGCTGTCCCTTGAGTTTTTGGTCTTAGCCATTCTGAGAGGTATACGATGGTATCTCAGAGTTGTTTTGATTTACATTTACCTTATATCTAAGGATGTTGAGCATTTCTTTAAGAACTTCTCTCCCATTAGAGATTCCTCTGTTGAGAAATCTCTGCTTAGCTCTGTGCCCTATATTAAATTGGGTTATTTGGTTTGATGTCTAATTTCTTGAGTTCCTTATATACTTTGGATATCACCCCTCTGTCAGATGTGTGGTTGGTGAAAATCGTTTCCCAATCTGCAGGCTGCTGTTTTGTCCTATGGTTCTTTGCTTTTCAATTTCATGAGGTCTCACATATATATCAGTTGTAGATCTTAGTGTCTGCTTTATTGGTGTTTGTTTAGGAAACTGTCTCCTGTGCTAAAGCATTCAAGGTTATTGTCCTCTTTCTATTCTATCAGGGTTAGTGCATCTGATTTTATGTTGAGATTTTTGATCCACTTGGACTTGAGTTTTGTGCAGGGTGATAAATATGGGTCTATTTGCATTCTTCTATATACAGACATCCAGTTAGATCAGCACCTTTGTTAAAGATACTTTCCTTTTTCATTCTTTGTCAAAAATCAAGTGTTCATAGGTATGTAAATTTACCCCTGAGTCTTCAATTCAATTCCATTGATCATCCTGTTTGCTTCTATATTGATACCATGCAATTTTGATTACTATTGCTCTGTAGAATAGCTTGAAACCAGGGATGGTGATACCTCCAGAAGTTCTTTTATTGGTAAGGATCTTTTTTTTTTTAGCTATCAGATACAGGAGTTCTTGATAGAATTTTGGGGTTACTTATGTATACTATTATATCATCTACAAATAATGATATTATGACTTCTTCTCCAATTTTTATCTTTTTGATCTCCTTTACTTGTCTTATTGCTTTAGCTAAAACTTTAACTACTGTATAGAATAGATATGAAGAGAGTGGACAGCATTGTCTTATGCCTGATTTTAGTGAAATTGCTTTAAGTGTATCTTCATTTAATTTGTATTGGCTATGGCTTGCTGTATATTGCCTTCATTATGTTTTGGTATGACCCTTGTATCCCTGGTCTTTCCAAGACTTTTAATATGAAGGGGTGTTGGATGTTGTAAGGCTTTTCAGCATCTAATGAGATGAATCATGGCAGGTTTTTTTCTTTCAGTTTGTTTATATGATGGATTAATTACATTGACATATTTTCGTATTTTGAAGCATCCCTGCATCTCTGGGGTGATGCCTACTTGATCATGATGAATAATCTCATTGATGTTTTCTTGGATTCAGTTTGGAAATATTTCATTGAATACTTTTGAACCAATGCTCATGAGAAAAGTTGGTCTGTAATCCTCTTTGTTGTTTTAAGACTTTGTGTGATTTAGTTATCAGGATGATTGTGGTCTCATAAAATGTATTTGACCATGTTCCTTCTGTTTCCATTTTGTATAATAATTTGAGGAGTATTGTTATTAACTGCTGTGTGAAAGTCTGATAGAATCCTACAATAAAACCATCAAGTCCTGGCCTTTTTTTGGTTGGGAGAATTTTAATGTCTGCTTTTATTTCCTTAGAGGTTATAGATATGCTTAGATTATTTATCTGATCTTGATATAACTTTGGTAAGTGGTATTTATTGAGAAAAATTGTCCAGATTTGAAGAGTGCAGGCTTCTGAAGTAAGATTTAATGATGCTTTGGATTTCCTAAGTATATGCTGTTTGTTTCTGACTTTGTTAATTTGGATTTTCTCTCTCTCTAGTTTTAGTTTGGCTAAAGACTTGTCTATCTTGTTAATTTTTCTCAAAGAACCAATTTTATTTCATTGATTGTTTATATTATTCTCTTTGTTTCCTGTTATTTTGATATTGGTGGTATTAGTATGTGTGTGTGTGTGTGTGTGTGTGTGTGTGTGTATGTGTGTGTTTCTCTTCTTTGCACTTTGCTGCTGCGGAATTATCTATTTCTTGTGTGTTTTTGGGTGTTGTTACCTTCCCTTGTGCTGGAGCTTTCCTTCTGTTATCCTTTCTAGGAACAGATTAGTAGGAAGATATTGTTTAAATTTGGTTTTGTCATGGAGTATCTTGGTTTCTCCACCTATGATGAATAAAAGTTTTGCTAGGTATAGTAGTCTGGACTAACATCTGTGGTCTCTTAGGGTCTATGAGACATCTGTCCAGGACCTTCTGATATTACAGTCTATGTTGAGAAGTTCCACAAATACACATGTATTATTTTTAACCAAAATGGAAATGAAAAAATTTCCAAAAGAGCACTCAAATCACCATGCATCTCATTAACACTGCACCGTCACTACTGGCCAGATCTTCCACTTTCTTCTCCAGCATCTAGCCCTTCATTAAGGAGACTTCTCTTTGCAACAGATGGGAACCATTACAGAAAATCAAAGTGAATTAAAATGCAGAGTAGTGAGATCCAGTTCCAATAGATAGAAAACATTCCCACACCTAGGACTTGGGGAATATTGTGGAAGAGAGGGTAGAAAGAATGTTAGAGCCAGAGGATCAATGAGTTTGTCTGCTAGTATTGTCAGAAGGTACACACACACACACACACACACACACACACACACACACACACACACACACACACAAATTAATTAATTCTCTTGAAAATTTATAAATTTACAGTGAATTATTTCCTAATCGGAGAACCCCGGGCTTGTGTTTTCCAAGTTGACATTTGGGTCTGTCTTGAGGAATATCAAGAGAAGGCCTCCACTTTCCCATCATCTTTCTATCTAGCCGAAAACAGGCCAGTCCTTGCCATGCTCCTAATGAAACCTCTCAGGACCAGACACATACTTTCTCTTTCAATGAACACTTTAGAACCAGGTACTCATGGTTCCCGCCTGACACTCAGTGACCATGAGACTGTCATGCTCTCATCCAGGGACTGGGCCTAGTCTCATGTATCTGCAGGCTCCTACATACAGCACTATAAATTGAAGTCATATAGGAAATGTCTGGCATAAATTATGCATGAGGAAAAATATTATTTTACTTTAGTTAAGCCATGGTTACTTACCTGCCTATCTTTACTAATTTTAATCTCAACCCTTTTTCCTACTAAGCTCAGTTTTGACCAACTACACTTATATGTCTAAGCCCCAAGTCCAATCTTAATAGATACGTCCTAGAAGTCCCTTGGCAGAGTGAACTCAAGTTCCTTTGCTCTGGGTCCCCATAGTTCCTTTTCTCACCTCTGTTGGCTCGTGGCTTGAGGGTACACTTGGTGGAGAGATTGGCTTGTGGCTTGAGGGTACTCTCTCCCAGCAGTATGGATGGTGGAGGGAGCTTGCTCATAGCTGCACAAATTGGAAAGCCAAGGGGATGCATGGCCACATCCAGATTTCTACTTTCCTCCTCTTTGTTTCCTGTCCCATTCTCCAGCCCATTCTCTGTCCCATTCAGAGCTAACCTCTCTGAAGACATCCTCACAGACATGAGCTGTGTCCCTTAGTAATTCTAAACCAAGGCAAGCTGACAATGCTGACTAAGCATAATGCTGGCTTATAAACACCTGTTATTTAATTTTGATGAGGGATCTGCTGCATGTGAGGCCTCATGCAGGTATGTACTACATGTGAGGTCCTATATATTGGAGGCATATAGACAAAAACAACATGACTATAGTTCTTAATATGACTATAGTTCTTAATATATCTCAAATCTGGCATAGCACATACATAGCATATTATATTTCTCACCAAAATGTGGACAAAATGATTCATGGACCAGCCCTCATTCATCTCTGTGCAGTTAGCACAGGCATGCCATGTAGAGCACTGATAAATGTGGCTTGGATTGAACTGAATTACAGAAAACGTGGACTGGCATTTAGTCTGTTTAATGCAACTCTATGCATAGTTGAAGCGCCTCTGTGAAGATGGGCCAAGATGGCTCTGTGGCTTGGCAGGGTTCTGTGGAGGGTAGAGATGTCCAGTTTGGCTTTGGCCTTGCTCTAATGCAGTTGGCCATTGGCTGAACCTCTTTTTCAATCATCCTTCTTTCTAAAGAGGACAGCGTGTTCTTTTTTGGAACAAAGTATGGAATGGGATATTTCATCTTTTGACTTCTCTGCTCATCTTCTCCAACCATATCTGGGGTTCTATGTCTACAAGAGCTGTGACATGGAGTTCTTCTCTGCCAGATGCCTTGAGGAACATACCCTTTGATCAGTGTAAGCTGGGGGTAACAAGACTCTCTTAATTTTTTTTCAATAGGAGAGGAATGGCATTGAAACCACTCAAGTTATTTAAGTTCCAAGTGTAACCCTTTCACTGAAACTGTGCAATATCCTATAAGATCTGAGTGTAACTGCTTTACTAACACCATGTAGTCTCCTCTGTGGTTCATTCTCACACACATTTTGGCAACCCAGTAGACTAAGTAAAGAGGTGCATGAGTGCTGAGTAAGTAGATGCATGAGTGCTGCTGAGTAAGGAGATGCATAAGTGCTCCTGAGTAAGGAGATGCATGAGTGCTGAGCAAGGAGATGCATGAATGCTGACTGGCTCTAGAGAAACAGATGCACTCAAGTGCTTCAACACAGTGACCCAGGGGAAGAGCTGAGACTCTTTTTGTTTCAAAATATAAATTCAAGGTGGACTACTCTGATGATTTGTAAATGCTCAGTCTAGGAAGTGTCACTATTAGAAGATGTAGCCATATTGGAGTAGGTGTGGCCATGTTAGAGTAGGTGTGTCACTGTGGGTGTAGGCTTTAAGACCCTCATCCTAGTTGCCTGGAAACCAGTATTCTCCTAGCAGCCTTCAGATGAAGATGTAGAACTTCATTTCCTGCACCTCTTGCACCATGCCTGCCTGGACATGTTCCCACCTTGATGGTATTATACTGAACTTCTGAACCTGTAAGCCAGATTCATTTAAATGTTATCCTTATAAGAATTGCATTGGTCATAATTGTATTCCAACCTGATTCAAACCATAGCAACTAACTTATATATTAATTATACAAAACCATTTGTTTCATTTTAATATTTTGGTACATGTGAATTAAGTGTTCTGGTGGTGTTTGTCCCCTCCCACTGGATTAGGTCCCAATCACTGACACTTCTGATTTCAAATCTTTTAAAAATCCTATATAAGAAAAACATGTGAAACTTTGCTTCCTGGGTCAGGCTATGTCACTTAACATGATCTCCAGTTTCAGACCATAACCACAAATCACTGAAATTTCTCATTATAGTGTTAAGCAGTGCTTTTGGTGTGTGTGTGTGTGTGTGTGTGTGTGTGTGTGTGTGTGTGTGTGTGCTGCCTCTCCTGTATCCATCCATCCATCCATCCATCCATCCATCCATCCATCCACCCACCCATCCAATGATGAGCACCCAGGCTGAGCCCATGGCTTCTTGGCTGTGAACAGTGCAGCATACACATGGATACATGTGGTTGTCTTTGTGGAATGTGACTTAGGGCCATTTAGATATATGTTATGGCAAAACTTTCTCCTAATGAATAAAGATTTCAATGGACCACTCACTGGGCTAGCAGGAGGACTTCTGGGTTGGAGAGAGGAAGAGGGGAGACAGGGGAAGGGTACTTCCTTTTGGATGGGGGAGAGCATGGAGCCACACTGTAGGTAGCCAGAGGGCCCCCACCACCCCACTTCCCCACCCCCATTTAGGTAGTGAGTCGGATCCAGCACCTCAGGATTTCAGATAGAATAGCTTACAAAATTAGGATGCTAGTTTCTGTGCCCAGCAATTGTGTTACCTGTTGATTCTAAACTAAGATTGTGTGGTGTTTTCCTTCATTCAGCTCAACTGGGTTCTAGTGAAAGATACAGTGGCAGGGCACCCCAGCCAGCCATAGCCCGCAGTGGGAACTTAGCGAGCTACGTGGAGAGATTTTGGAGCTCTGAGTCAGAGAGTCTGCTGGGCTGAGGACAGGCTGGCCTGTCCACCGGTGCCATGCTGGTGGTAGTGTGGATTATCACTTAATATTTTTGTTTTTCTGAGGAATTTCCATATTGTTTGTCATAGGGCCTGCACTAACTCACATTCCCACCAGCAGCCCATAAAGCCGTTCATACTACGTCCTCCTTCGTAATTTTAGCTCTGGAGTCCTTTTGTTCTTTTTTATTTTGTTTTCCAATGGCTGTCCTTACTCTTTGTGTTGTCTTCAGTTCCCATCCATGATGAGCCCCTTGCCTTTCTACAGTCAGTTGATTATAAACGTGGGCCCAGTTACAAGCGAAAGTTCATTTATTCTTCTAGGGCACATTTAAGTTGTTTTTAACTGTCCGCAGAGAGAATCTTGTGCTAACTTCTCATTCTCCCAGACATTTTTTTTAAGTTTTTAAGTTTTTTAATCTTTATTAACTTGAGTATTTCCTATTTACATTTTGATTGTTATTCCCCTTCCCGGTTTCCGGGCCAACATCCCCCTAACCTCTCCCTCCTCCCCTTCTATATGGGCTTCCCCTCCCCACCCTCCCCCCATTACCACCCTCCCCCCAACAATCACGTTCACGGGGGGTTCAGTCTTGGCAGGACCCAGGGCTTCCCCTTCCACTGGTGCTCTTACTAGGATATTCATTGCTACCTATGTGGTTGGAGCCCAGGGTCAGTCCATGTATAGTCTTTGGGTAGTGGCTTAGTCCCTGGAAGCTCTGGTTGGTTGGCATTGTTGTTTATATGGGGTCTCGAACCCCTTCAAGTTCTTCCAGTCCTTTCTCTGATTCCTTCAACGGGGGTCCCATTCTCAGTTCAGTGGTTTGCTGCTGGCATTCGCCTATGTATTTGCTGTATTCTGGCTGTGTCTCAGGAAAGATCTACATCCGGTTCCTGTCAGCCTGCACTTCTTTGCTTCATCCATCTTATCTGGTTTGGTGGCTGTATATGTATGTCTCCCAGACATTCTTAAGTCAGCAAATGTTCTTCAGTTTCAGATATCAAAAATTCCAATCCATCTAGTATGAAAATCCCTATCTCTGGTTCAAACTATTATATTCTGCACCCCTAAACTCGTGCTTAGAACCCTTAGTACCTGTTGCGGTAAATATTTAAAAAATACCTGAACCTTGTGTCCCATGGTAGTGCCAGCACCTGTAGGGCTACATGGCACTGCGGGGTACTTTTATCTCAGTGGCTCCATGCTGCCGCCAGGTAGTCCGTGAGCCATTCCAATCTGGCACCTTGCCACGCTGGTCCCTTGATATGAAACTGGTCATAAATTGTCTCTGGTTAGTATCTCTCCTGGTGACTCTCTACTAGCCTGAACTCTCTGGTTCCAGCTACCTGGTAAAATCAAGACTCAACCAACTGGAACCCAACAATCAGATTTATGTGTTAAATTCTCAATCCGTGATACATCCACACAACAAACTCACAACCAACTGATAAAGATATAAACTGCCCGCCTAGATAAGATAAATTGACCTACAGAAATCCACCCCTTAAGAAATATTCATAACAAACTGTATTTATGTAGAATGCATGGCGATGGATCACTTACGTCTGCCTCCATGTTGCCTCTCTGTTCCTTTTTGCTTCTCCCTCTCCTTCTAAAACCTCTGTTCCTGCCTCCCTTCCTTCTCATCCAATGACAGGCCTTGTTTTATCTTGTATCCGTCTTCACTTGCATAATGACATCAACCTACACTTCACCCTTTCTGTCTAATTTTTTTTTAAAAAAAACTTTTCTCTCAAACATAAGCTGAGCACAACTATTATCATTTGTAATTTATAAAGTATAAAATATATCTAACATCCAGTTCAACATTTTATCAGTTAAACAGAATATTTAGTTATCTATTCCACCTTAAAAAGCCTTAAAATCCATGTTATGTCCTGGCTAGCTTGGATACTATCTGATAACTATCCAAGTAAATATGCCTTCTCAAAGTTAAACAGCCTGAATAGGCTATGAGACTATAGCTAGTTTCAACCCCATCAGAAATCTGAGAATGACCAATATTTTCTGAAAATACAGGAAGCTTGACACAGCTTCCTGAATTGAGACAGGCTGAAGAAACAATTGTCTCCTTTCACAGTTCCCTGTGAGAGTAAGTCTTCAGCCTTCTGGCCTAGGATCATCTGACAGACTTTTGAAACACAGAATTATGAAGGACTGATCATTCTGGCTCAGCAAAGATGATCAGTTGACTATTCTGCACTGTGTCCTTTTCTGGACAATATTTTGTCTGTAGATGAAATAGGCAATTTCTGCACAGTGGCTACCTAGCCACAATATATTACCTCACCTGGAGGTGGAAATGCTCAATTTCTTCCTGAAATCCACCAAAGGGGAGCTATTAGGAGCACACATGTCTCAACAAATGATAAATAACAATGAATGTCACATTTTGTGGATTTCTGACGTTCTTGAAAACCATCTAAATATGTAAGTAATCTGGACTGTTGTCCATTAACTACCTTAATAAATTATCTTGAAAGCACTCTAACAATAAAGTTAGAGCCATGAATTTGCTACCTGGCCCATAATTCATATTTTTAATCATCTCAGATAAGTTTTTTAATAGCAGTAAAGAACTGGGTATAAGCCTTATATACTTAAATGTGTTGTATAGGTACAAATGCCTATATATGAGAGTAACTATTCATTTCAATATTAAATTGATAAGAAATTCATACAAAAGAGAATCTTAAATTTGAATCAAATAAATTCTGTACCAATGTAAAAAAAATATAACTTTAGCTTAGTAACAAATATATGGATTTCTACCAAATGAGATTATGGCTGTACAATCAATTTGAGGTAATTCCTTCCTGTTAAATTATGACCATTTCTAAATTCTCTAGGAAGACAACCTTAGAATAAACACTTTCAGCCTCCCAAAGTTTAGGGAATCGGGGTGATGTCTCTTCAATACCTTCTTCAAACTGTACACGGGCATTAAGATACCCTGGGGGGGGGATGAATAATGAGGGATTTTTTCGGCCTAAAGAAGGCTACCCAATGACTGTTGTAGTCTGATGTCTGTCCCAACTGGGCCCTGCTGACAGTCCCTGAGATCAGGAATCCAAGCAGGCCACTTCAGCATTCTGATGACGAGCTTCACCAAAGCTGCACATCCTGCAATATGTAAATCTCAGAACAAAAGTTCAGCATCATCAAGATATCTTCTTGTTTGATTCTTTTGAATCTAGTTTTTTCAGGAGGTCTACCTCTATCAAATCTGATCAGTATAACTCTGGAAGGTGTCCAGAGCATAACCACACTTTTTAAAAACACAGAGACAAAAGCATAGTATGTAACCAGAAAAGCTTGTATCTTTCACTCTCTCCCAGAGAAATAGTATAACCACAAGACTCAAAATCACACCCATTATGAAAATTAAAACAATTTAAAAACCTGAAGTAAACTAAACAAACTTGTATGAGCCTGGTAGACCTTTTTAATCTGTCATGTCAGGAAATCAACTCAAAATCCCCGTGGAGCCCATGTTAAGAGAATATGAGCCTCTTGCTATGGTAATTTTAAAAATAAGCACAAGCCCTTGCTAGCTGGCATTGATGAACCATTTGGCATTAGCAGGATAATTCACAAAGCAATTTAATCACACTTTTATTGATACCAATACTGATAAGAAGTAAGCAATTTGTCAAACTAGGATTTTAGCCCAAAATACATCTATCTGTTAATTTCTCTACCTGCAACCTCAGACTTTTATTTATTAATAACTTCTATAATATATGTCTGTATTCCCTCTGCCTGGTATACAGACTTTTTTTAAAAATAACTTTTATAACTGGCAAATGTCACCACTGTCTACTTGGAATAGTGACTAACATGCAGCTTGTCTAACTAGGATTTTAACTCTAAATTCCCGTGGAGCCCACGTTAAGAGAATATGGGTATCCTGAAAGACTTAATAAAGCATTATATCTTTATACCATCTTTAAAACAAATAAACCAAACCTAAATTAAATAATTTCCCAAACAACTTTTGCTAAAGAAGCAGGCAGCTTCTAATATCTAACTTTCTGTGTTCAGGGTAGCCTGGACTTTTCACAGCAGGGGACCTAGAGCCGGTAAGCAGGCTGCCTCTGTGTTTCTTTGGTTTAAGGTTCCTGTGCTTACAACATCACATGAGTCAACGTGGTGCTGGCCTCCTCTTACTTAGAAAATAAAACTTTCTCAGGCTGAAAATCTTCAATTTTCAGTGGATTCTTGCCTAACACATTGGTTTGCCACCTGTTACGGTAAATATTAAAAAATGCCTGAACCCTTTATCCTGCACTAGTCAATATAACTCTGGAATGGGTCTATAGTTTAACCACCCATTTTAAAAACACAATGATTAGTATCTCTCCCAGCGGCTCTCTGCTAGTCGTGAACTCTCTGGTTCCAGCTACCCAGTGAAATCAAGACTCAACAACAATCCGGTTTATATGTTAAATTCTCAATTCACAATACATCCACACAATAAACTCACAACCAATTGATAAGGATATAAACCACCCACCTAGATAAGTTAAATTGACCTATAGGAATCCATCCCTTAAGAAATATTCATAACCTGTATCTATGTTGAGCATGGTGATGGATCATTTGCATCTGCCTCCATGTTGTCTCTCTGCTCCTTTCTGCTTCTCCCTTTCCTTCTAAAACCTCTATTTCCACCTCCGTTCCTTCTTGTCCAATGACAGACCTCATTTTATCTTGTGCCTGCCTTCACCTGCATAATGACATCAACCTACAAGTACCTGGATAGTTAGTATACTTCACCTGAGATCTGACTTTCTTCCTGGTTCATCTCCTTTCCAGATCCTCTCTCCCACATGTAAGCTATATTGGTAGTATAAACAGTCATTGAAAAATTACAACCAGTTGTGTTATGTGTAATAACTGCTAACACAAGACATCATAGATGCCCCTAGAACCACCTGACTTGATTATTCTTGGCTGCCCAGAACTGTAGCCTAAAAATTACAAATCCAATCTAAGTCTTGAAGAACAGAGGAGAGGAACAGACATTAAGCAGGGATAATGCTCTCTGCAAAGAAAAGTTCTGAAAACCCAATAAAAAAGGATAAGCCATACCTGAAAATGGAGTAAAAGGAGCTTATAAATAGAAGATGTGTAATAGAAATGACTGTGTGTCTTCACATTGATCATTAACTCCTGTTCTAGAGTAACTATTTGAGACATTGATTAAAAATCCTCATATACTTAGGAGTGAGTAGACATGAAATATACAGCTGTCATTTATACCTTTCTGACATTACATTTTATAGTCACTTATGAACATACCAGCATCTTTGAGTGACACATGTTTTTTCTGAAGATCAAATGGCATAGTCACATTAGAGTAACTGATAGACCTGACTTCCCAAACTCTTTTGTTCCCTATGAGATATAATATCACTGATTTAAAAAATCAGAATCAATCCTTTCAAAACTAGAATTAACTAAAGGCTTATAAAATTAAGAACATTTATTTGAAAAGAAGAAAATGACTGAATTTCAGCAGCAACAAGGGTATTTGTAGTATTTTAGCTTGTCACTGTCCAATTTCCCCTTTCTTGACGCCATGGTCTTTGAAGACTTACAGCCCATAATCACAGTGAAAACCAGCAATCTGCTGACCACTGTATGGGAAATAATGGGACTGGAGAGCTTTCAAAACCTCATTCCCAGAGAATTCTGATTTTTTTCCTCTGTCTAGTGGTTTCCTGGAAGACCCCACTTGCAAGGCTGTCTCTGTGTTACCTAAATCTGAGCTCATTCAATATGAATGAACAGCTTCATTCCTAAGATGCCTGGGGTGGGGGGAAGAAAACAAAAACACAAATGCAATTGTCCAATGGGACCTGCCTCTTAAGAAATGGGTAGAAGTTATAATAAGCAAGAGGTCAAGGAAAGTGCTTAAGAATAAAAGTTGGAGAATAAGATGTCTGTAGAGAGCTTTGCAAAGCACTGATATGTTTCTTGAGATCCAGGAGGCCATGCACACATAAAGCCTTTAACATTCCAGTGCTGTATGCATGCTAAGAAAATCTAAAGGCTCTAAATTGTATTCCTGGATAACATGAGGCTTTGTGAAAGTGGGAAGTTTGGACCAAGGTAGAGTTGCAAAAGTGCTTGTTTGAGTGTTGAAAGCTGCTTAAAATCCGCAGAAGCCCTCAGCAACCCAATTGTTGTAGCTGCCCAATTACTAGCAGATCATTCAGCAAACCAAGTCGAACCCTTGACTGCCAAATGTGATAGATATACGCTTTCCAGAACTCATTCAAAAAAGTTGCTAAACCAACAAAATGCTCCTTGATAACAATGACAATCATACAGAGATGGCAGAATATGATTGTGAGAATTGCTGGCCCACCCCCAATATTAACACACACGAGTAAATCAAGAAGAGGTAAGAAAGTGACCAAAAGAAAGCCCAACTTTCTGACTTACTACATAAAGTCTTTACATTGAAGAGCTTAGGAAGTTCTTTGAAAAGAAAGCTGAATCTGAAGAACTAAAGAAAGGATACACATGCCATCTTATTAGCTAGAAAATATCACCGAAGAAATAGAAATATAAAGAGCAAGTTGAAAATTGTAAGGGAAATTAAATAATCGCTATACACCCTTAGAATCAGATTATGAAGATAAAGAAGAATCAGGAAGAAAATCAATTGACATTGCCCAGTCTGGGGAATGAAAGGAAAGAGAGAGAGAGAGAGAGAGAGAGAGAGAGAGAGAGAGAGAGAGACAGAGACAGAGACAAAGACAGAGACAGAGACAGAGACAGAGACAGACAGAGAGACAGAGACAGACAGAAGCAGAGTGACAGAGAGACAGAGAACAAGCCTCTGTGAGCTAGAACCACAAACAAGATATTCACAGGAAAACTATGTATCAAGATGCATATGGTGAAAGTCCCAGATGGCAAGAGAGAAATAAAATAATATCTAGACCAGAGGTTCTCAACCTTCCTAATATTGCAACCCTTTAATGCAATCCTCATGCTGTGGTGACACCCCCTCCAATCATAAAATTAATTTGTTGCTACTTGATAACTATTATTTTGCTACTGTTATAAATCACAGTGTAAACATTTTAGAGATAGATATTTACTATAGGGACCACAACCCACAGAGTGAGAACCACTTATAAAGGAATAGTTAGAAACATCTCACATTTATTAACAATCATTAATCTGCACATACAAGAAACTGAATGAGAATCTCAGATCTTCATTCCACTTCCCGGGCCACAGCTCTGTCCGCCTTCTAGGAGGCCTGCTGTCACCCAGGACAAGCAAATAAGACACCCATGCCCCAATGCCCTGCTTGCTATCCCCCTGCCAAGCAAGCCACTAGATCTACCCTGTCAAGTCTGTGCTTCATCTTCTGGTACACACCTCTACCTTCAATTCTCAAATCTGCACATCACACCCCAGGCCACAGCTCTGCCTGCCTCCTAGGAGTCCAGCTGCCATGTGGGACAACTAGTCCCAGAGGCCTGTTACTACCAGGGACTACCAGGCCAGCCAAACCAGAGATAACTAGGTGGCTAAAAGCAAGCACAAGAACATAAAGAACAAAAGCCAGTGCAATATGGCACCATCAGAACTCAGCTCTCCTACTACAGCAAGCCCTGGATATCCTAACACACATGAAGAGCAGGACTATGACCTTAAATCTCATCTTATGAAGATGATAGAGGCATTTAAAGAAGAAATAAATAAATTCCGCAAAGGAATAGAGGAAAATATAATCAAACAGGTGAAGGAAATGAATAAAATTGTTCAAAATCTGAAAAGGGGAAATAGAAGCATTAAAGAAAACACAAATGGAGGCAACCCTTGAGACAGAAAACCTAAGAAAGAGAACAGGAACTAAAGATCCAAACATCACCAACAGAATACAAGACATGGGAGAGAAAATCTCAGTCATAGAAGATACTATAGGAGAAATGAATGCATCAGTCAAAGAAAATGCCAAATCTAAAAAGTTTCTAACATGAAACATCTATGAAATTTGGGACATTATGAAGAGACCAAACCTGAGAATAATAAGAATAGAAGAAAGGTAAGATTCCCAGCTCAAAGACACAGAGAATATCTTCAACATAATCATAGAAGAAATCTCCCCTAACCAAAAGAAACAGAAGGTCATAAACATACAAGAAGCTTACAGAACACCAAATAGATTGAACCAGAAAATAAAATCTCCCCCCCATATACTACTCAAAGCACTAAATGTACAGAACAAAGAAAGAATACTAAAAGCTGCAAAGGAAAAAAGCCAAGTAAAATATAAAGGCAGACTTATCAAAATTATACCTGATTTCTCAACACAGACTGTAAAAGCCAGAAGGTCCTGGACAAATGTCTCACAGACCCTAAGAGACCACAGATGTCAGCCCAGACTACTATAACCAGCAAAATTTTAATCATCATAGACGAAAAAACCAATTCCATGACAAAACTAAATTTAAACGATATTTTTCCACTAATCCATTTCTACAGAAGATAGCAGAAGGAAAATCCCATCACAAGCAGGATAGCAGCACCTAAGAAAACACAAGAAATAGATAATTCCACACCAGCAAAATGCAAAGAAGAGAAACACACACACACACACACACACACACACACACACACACACAAATACCACCAACATCAAAATAACAGGAACTAACTATCATTGGTCATTAATATCTCTCAAGATCAATGGACTCAATTCACTAATAAAAAGACACAGGCTAACAGACTGGATACAGGAACAGGATCCATGGTTTTGCTGCATACAAGAAACACACCTCTGCAGCAAAGATAGACACCACCTCAGAGTAATGGTCCAGAAAAGGGGTTTCCAAGAAAATGGACCCAGAAACAAGATGAAGAAGCCATTCTAATATCTAATAAAATAGACTTTCAATAAAATTTAATAAAAAAAAAAAAACAAAATGGGGAAGGACACTTTTTACTCATCAAAAGGAAAACCTACCACAATGACTTCTTAATTCTGAACGTTGATGCCCCAAATACAAAGGCAGACACAATCTGAAGAAACATTACGGAATGTTAAATCACATATTGAACCCAACATAATAACAATGGGGGACTTCAATACCCTGATTGCACCAATGGGCAAGTCATCCAGACAGAAACTAAACAGAGAAAAAATGGAACTCACAGATATTATGAACCAAACGGACCCAACAGAACTTTCCAACCAAATACAAAAAAATATATACTTTTTTCTCAGCACCTTATGGAGCCTTCTCCCAAACTGACCATATACTCAGTCAAAAAGCAAACTCAAAGCTGGACTTCAACATCATCAGAAAAACCAAAATCCTATGATTTCATGAAAACTGAATAAGCCTCTACTAAATGACCACAGGGTCAAAGAAGAAATAAAGAAAGAAGTCAAAGATTTTCTAGAATTCAATTAAAATGAAAGCACAAAATACTTGAATTTATGGGACACAAAGAAAACAGTGCTAAGAGGAACATAACACTAAGTGCCTTCATAAAGAAATTAGTGAGATTTTATAATAGTAATTTAACAGCACATCTGGAAGCTCTAGGGAATAAAAGAAGAAGCAAACACACCTAAGAGCTATAGATGACAGGAAATAATGAAACTCAGGGCTGAAATCAATCAATTAGAAACAAAAAGACAAAATACAAAGAATCAACAAAACCAAGAGCTGGTTCTTTGAGAAAATCAAGAAGATAGACAAACTCTTAGTCAAACTAACTTAAAGACAAAGAGACAGTATGCAAATTAACAAAATCAGAAATTAAAAGGGATACACAACAACAAACACTGAGGAAATTTTAAAAATCATTAGGTTTTACTTCATAAGACTGTATTCCACAAAACTGGAAAATCTAAACAAAAGGAAAGATTTTTTTTCTTGACAGATACCATTTACCAAAGTTAAATTAAGATCAGGTAAACTATCTAACCTGTCCTATAACACCTAAGGAAATAGAAGCAGTATTAAAAGTTTCCCAACCAAAAGAAGTCCAGGGCCAGATGGTTTTAGCATAGAATTCTATCAGACTTTCAAAGAAGAGCTAAGACCAATACTTCTCAAACTATTCCACAAAATAGAAGAACACTGACAAACTCATTCTATGAGGCCACAGTTATCCTGATACCTAAACAAAAGACTTAACAAGAAAGAACATTTCTGGCCAATTTCTCCTATGAACATTTGATGCAAAAATACTCAATAAAATATTTGAAAACTAAATCCCAGAACATATTCAAAGCATCATTCATCATGATCAAGTTAGGCTTTATCCCAGGGATGCAGGGATAGATAAATATATGAAAATCTATCCATGGGACATACCATATAAAGAGACTGAAAGAAAAGACCCACATGATCATCTCAATAGATGCTGAAAATCCTTACAAAATCCAATACCCCTTCATGTTGAAAATCTTGGAAAGATCAGGGATACAGGGCTTGTACCTAAATGTAATAAAGGCAATATACATCAAACCAATAGCCAACATAAAATTAAATTAAATGGAGAGACACTGAAGGCAACTCCACTAAAATCAGGGACAAGACGAGGCTGCCTACTCTCTCCTTAGCTATTCAATATAGTACTTGAAATTCTAGCTATCAAGGGAGGGTACATATGGAAAAAAAGAAGCCAAAATATCACTGTTCACAGATGATATGATATTATACATAAGCAAATCCCAAAATTCTATCGGAGAGTTCCTACAACTGATAAACAACTTTGGCGAAGTGGCTGGATACAAGATTAATTTTAAAAAAATCAATAACCTTCCTTTATACAAATGTTAGTCAGGTCAAGAAAGAAATCCGTGAAACAACACCCTTCACAATAGCCATTTAATACACAATAGTAACTTTAATCAAGCAAATGAAACACCTGTATGACAGTAACTTTAAGTCTCTGAAAAAAGAAATTGCAGAAGATGTCCAAAGATAGAGAGATCACCCATGCTCATGAATAGGCAGCATTAACAAAGTGAAAATGGCCATCTCAGCAAAAGCAAGCTACAGATTCAGTGCAATTCCCATCAAAATTCCAACACAATTTTTTTTACAGACTTTGAAAGGGAAATTCTTAACTTCATATGGATAAACAAAAATCCCAGGATAGATAAAAACAATCCTGAATCATAACAGAACTTCTGGAGGTATCATTATCCCTGATCTTGAGCTGTATTACAGAGCAATGGTAATAAAATCTGCACTGTATTGGTATAGAAACAGGCAGGTTAACCAATGGAATCAAATGAAAGACCCAGAAATAAAGCCACACACCCATGGACACTTGATTTTTGTTAAAGCTAAAACCACACCATGGAAAAAAGAAAGCATCTTCAACAAATGATGCTGGTCTAACTGGATGTCTGCATGTAGAAGATTACAAGTAGAACTTGTAGCACTTAAAGAAATATTTTCACTCTACACGAAACTCAAGTCCAAGTGGATCAAAGACCTCAACATAAAACCAGATGCAGTAAATATAACAGAAAAGAAAGTTGGAAATAGCACTGAATACACTGGCACAGGAGAGAATTTCCTGACCAGAACACCAATGGCTCAAGCTCTAAGATCAACAATTGATAGATGGGGCCTCATGAAACAGAAAAGTTCCTGTAAGGTAAAGGACACTGTCAATAGGACAAAGCAGCAGCTTATGAAATGGGAAAGATCTTCACCAACCCTACATCTGACAGGGGTCTAATATCCAAAATACATATAGAACTCAAGAAGTTGCACACCAGCAACCCAAATAACCCAATTTAAAAATGGGGTACAGAGCAAAACAGAATTCTCAGCAGAGGAATATTGAATGGCGGAGAAGCACTTAAAGAAATGTTCCAGTCCTTAGTCATCAGAGAAATATGAATCAAACTGACCTTGAGATTCCACTTTATACCCATCAGAATTTCTAAGATCAAAAGTTTGACAGCACATGCTGGTGAGGACGTGAAGCAAGGGGAACACTCCTCCATTGCTGGTAGATGTGCAAACTTGTATAACCACTTTGAAAATCAATTTGGTGGTTTCTCAGAAAATTATGAATAGTTCTACCTGAAGACCCAGCTATACCACTGCTGGGCTTATACCCAAAGGATGCTCCACCATATCATAAGGACACATGTGCTTTTCACTATGTTCATAGCAGCTTTATTTATAATCACCGGAAACTGGAAATGCCCTAGATGCCCCTCACTCAAAGAATGGATACATAAAATGTGGCTTATTTACACAGTGGCGTGCTATTGTAATGTAATGCTATTAAAAATGAAGTCATCATAAGTTTTGCAGGCAATGAGTGGAACTAGAAAATACCTTGAGTGAGGTTGCCCAGGCCCGAAGGACATTCATGGTATGTACATGGTATGTAGATGTTAGCCATAAAGTACAGGATACCCACACTACAGTCCACAGACTCAAAGAAGCTAAACAAGATGGAAGGCCCAAGTGAAGATGCTTGAATCTCACTTAGAAGGGGGAATAGAAGAGTCATAGTGGGCACATGGAAGGAGGGAACTGTGTTAGAGAGGGGTTGGAGAGCGGAATGGGGAGGCAGAAGAGGGTATGTGGAGAGATAGGAGAGAGGGCCAGAGGGCCAGGAGAAGGAATGGAAGTATGCAGCTGTCAGGGCTTGAGGGGAGTCATCTCTAGGACATGCCAGAGACATGGGGTGAGGGAGGCTCCCAGGAATCTGCGGGAAGGACTTCAGCTGAGACTCATAGCAGTGGGAATATGGAACGTGAATAAGGTAACTCCTATAGCCAGGCAGGAGCTTCAGTAGAGGGATAAGGACACCAACCCATCCACAAAACTTTACACCAAAAGTTTGTCCTGTCTAAAAGAAATGCAGGAGCAAAGATAAAGCAGGGATGGAGGGAATGACCAACTAATAACTGTCCAAACTCGAGACCTATCCCATGGGCAAGCACCAATTTCTGACACTACTAATGCTACTCCGTTGTGCTTACAGACAGGAGCCTAGCATTACTGTTCTCTGAGAGTCTCCACCCAGCAGATGACTGAAACAGATGCAGAGACCCACAGCCAACCCTGGACAGAGCTCAGGGACACTTATGGAAGAGTTGGGGAAGGATTAAGGAACCCAGAGGGGATAGGAACTCCATAGAAAGACCAACAGAGTCAGCTAACCTGGATCTTCTGGGCTCTCAGAGACTGAATCACCAATCAAAGAGCATACATGGGCTGGTCTGAGGCCCCTGCCACTTATGTAGCAGATGGGCAACTTGGTCTTCATGTGGGTCCCCCAACAATTCGAGCAGGGGCTCTCCCTACAGCTGTTGCCTGTCTGTGAAGCTGTTCCCCAACAGGGATGCCTTGTCTGGTCTCAGTGGAAGAGGGGCACCTAGCCCTGCAGAGATGTGATATGCTAGGGTTAGGCAATACTCAGGGGGAGCCTCTGGCCTCTGAGAGGAGAAGGGGAGGGGGAGGAGAGGGACTGTGTGAGGAGGTAGAAGACAGTGAATGTGGTATAAAGTGAATAAATAAATTAATTAAGAGGTGGGTAGAAACTCCATGAGCTGAAAGAGCTTCATACCTAGATGATTTAAAACCAGACAGCCTCTGTCAAGTCAGGGGGACCCTTTAACAAGACAAAAGGAAAGTCAGGGCTACATAAGAAAGTCCACAGTAAGATTATTTATTAGAAACCACCAAGACCAATAGACCATGTGCTGATGTAGAAGGGTGTCAATCAAAAACTCCATTTCCTGCTAAAAAAACAGCAACAACAGCAACAGCAAAATAACCTAAGAACAAATGCACTCTGAAAATGTAGGAGATGAGATATTACAAGCCTGAACAGAGGGACTTGTTTTAAATCTTTCTTTTATTGGATTTTTTTAAATTTGCATTTCAGATACTAGAAACCTGCTCTCACATGCCCCCTCTCCCTGCTTCTATGAAGGTGCTCCCCGGCTCACCCACCCATTCCTGCCTCCCCACCCACACTGACATTCCCCTACACTGGGGCATTGAGCCTTCACAGGACCAAGGGCATCTCTTCCCACTAATGCCCTACAAGGCCATTCTCTGCTACATGTGGGGCTGGAGCCATGGGTCCATCTCTGTGAACTCTTTGGATGATCGTTTAGTACCTGGAAGCACTGGGGGGACCTGGTTGGATGATATTGTGGTTCTTCTTATGGGGTTACAAACACCTTCAGGTCCTTCAGCCCTTTCTCTAACTCCTCCATTGGGAGCCTGTTCTTGGTTCAATGGTTGGCTGCAAGCATCCACCTCTGTATTTGTCAGGATGCAGGGGACAGCTACATCAGGCTCCTGTCAGCATGCACTTCATGGCATCTGCAATAGTGTCTGGGTTTGGTGTCTGTATATGGGATAGATCCCCAGGTGCAGCAGTCTCCGATGGCCTTTCCTTCAGTCTCTGCTCCAAACTTTGTCTCCATATTTCCTACTGCGAGTATTTTTGTTCCTTTTCTAAGAAGGACTGAAGCATCCACACTTTAGTCTTCCTTCTTCTTGAGCTTCGTGTGGTTGGGTATTCTGAGCTTTGGGGCTAATATACAGTTATCAGTGAGTGCATAACATGTGTGTTCTTTGTGAATAGGTTACCTGACTCGGGATGATATTTTCTAGTTCCATTCATTTGCTTTAGAAATTAATGAAGTCATTATTTTTAATAGCTGAGTAGTATTCCATTGTGTAAATGTACCACATTTTCTGTATCCATTCCTCTGTCGAAGGGCATCTATGTTCATTCAAGCTTCTGGATATTACAAATAAGGCTTCTATGAACATAGTGGATCATGCATCTTTGCTATATGTTGGAGCATCTTTTGGGTATATGTCCAGGAGTGGTATAGCTGGGTCTTCAGGTATTACTGTATCCACTTTTCTGAGGAACCACCAGACTGATTTCCAGAGTGGTTGTACCAGTTTGCAATCCCACCAACAATGGAGGAGTGTTCCTCTTTCTTCAAATCCTTACCAGCTTCTGTTGTCACCTGAGTTTTTTTATCTTAGCCATTCTGACTGGTGTGAGGTGAAATCTCAGGGTTTTTTTTGATTTTCAATTCCCTGATGACTAAGGATGCTGAACATTTCTTTAGGTGATTCTCAGACATTTGATAGTCCTCAGTTAAGAATTCTTTGTTTAGCTCTGCACCCCATTTTTAATAGGGTTATTTGGCTCTCTGGAGTCTAACTTCTTGAGTTTTTTTTATCTATTAGATATTAGCCATATATTGGATGTAGGATTGGTAAAGATCCTTTCCCAATCTGTTGGTTGCCATTTTGTCCTATTGATAGTGTCCTTTGCCTTAAAGAAGCTTTGCAATTTTATGAGGTCCAAATTGTTGATTATTGATCTTAGAACATAAGCCACTGTGTTCTGTTCTGGAAAATTTCCCCTGTGCCCATGTGTTTGAGGCTTTTCCCCACTTTATTTTCTATTAGTTTCAATGTATCTGGTTTTATGTGGAGGTCCAAGATCCACTTGGACTTGAGCTTTGTGCAAGGAGATAAAAATGGGTCAATGTGCATTCTTCTACATGCTGACTGCCAGTTGAACCAGCACCATTTATTGAAAATGCTGTCTTTTTTCCACTGGGTGGTTTTAGATCCTTTGTCAAAGATCAAATGACCATAGGTGTGTGGATTCGTTTCTGGATCTTCAATTCTATTCCACTGATCTACCTGCCTGTCTCTGTACCAATACTATGCAGTTTTGGTTTTTTTTAACTACTGCTCTGTAATACAGCTGGAGGTTCGGGAATGGTGACTCCCCCAGAAGTACTTTTATTGTTGAGAATAGTTTTCCTGATCCCGGGTTATTCCAAATGAATTTACAAATTGCTTTTTAAGTCTATGGAGAACTGAGTTGGAGTTTTGATGGGGACTGCATTGACTCTGTAGGTGGCTTTCAGCAAGACGGCTGTTATTCTATATTAACCCTGCCAGTCAATGAGCATGGGAGATCTTTCCATCTTTTGAGATTCTCTTTGACTTCTTTTTTCAGAGACTTGAAGTTCTTGTCATACATATCTTTCAGTTGCTTGGTTAGAGTCACACCAAGGTATTTTATGCTATTTGTGACAATTGTGAAGGGTGTCATTTCCCTAATTTCTTTCCCAGCCTGTTTATCCTTTGAGTAGAGGAGGCTACTGATTTGTTTGAGTTAGTCTTATATCCAGCCACATTGCTTAAATTTATCAAGCTTAGTAGTTCTCTGGTGTAACTTAAGTATACTATCATATCATCTGCAAATAGTGATATTTTGACTTCTTCCTTTCCAATCTGTATACCTTTGACCTCCTTTTGTTGTCTGATTTCTCTGGCTAGGGATCAAGAACTATATTGAGTAAGTAGGGAGAGAGTGGGCAGCCTTGTCTAGTCTCTGATTTTAGTGTGATTGCTTCAAGTTTCTCTCCATTTAGTTTGATGTTATCTACTGGTTTGCTATAAATTGCTTTTACTATGTTTAGGTATGGGCCTTGAATTCCTGATCTTTCCAAGACTTTTATCATGAAGGGGTGTTGAATTTTGTCAAATGCTTCCTCAGTATCTAATGAGATGATCATGTAGGGTTTTTTTTGAGTTTATTTCTATAGTGGATTATGTTGATGGATTTCCATATATCGAATCATCCCTGCATCCCTGGGAAAAAGCCTCCTTGATCATGTTGGATGACTGTTATGTGTTCTTAAATTAGGCTTGCAAGATGTTTATTGAGTATTTTGGCATCGATATTCATAAGGGAAATTGGTCTGAAGTTCTCTTTCTTTGTTGAGTCTTTGTGTGGTTTAGGTATAAGCGTAATTGTGGCTTCATAGAAGGAATTGCATAGTGTTTCTTCTGTTTCTATTTTGTGGAATAGTTTGGAGAGTATTGGTATTAGGTCTTCTAGGAAGGTCTGATAGAATTCCATACTGGGCTTTTTTTGGTTGGGAGATGTTTTATGACTGCTTCTATGGCATGGTTTATCTGATCCTGGTTTGACTTCAGTACTTGATATCTGTCTAGAAAATTGTCCATTTCATCCAGTTTTTCCAGTTTTGTTGAGTATAGGCTTTTTTATAGTAGGATGTGATAATTATTTTGGAGTTCCTCAGTTTCTGTTGTTATGTCTCCATTTTCATTTCTGATTTTGTTAATTTGGATACTGTCTTTCTGCCCTCTGGTTAGTCTGGCTAAGGGCTTATCTATCTTGTTGATTTTCTTAAAGAACCAGCTCCTGGTTTTGTTGATTCTTTGTATAGTTCTTTCTGTTTCTACTTGGTTAATTTAACCCTGAGTTTGATTATTTCCTCTCATCTACTCCTCTTGGGTGTATTTGCTTCTTTTTGATCTAGGTCTTTCTGGTATGCTATCAAGTTGCTAGTATATGCTCTCTCCAGTTTCTTTCTGGAGTCACTCAGAGCTATGAGTTTTCCTCTTAGCACTGCTTTCATTGTGTCCCATAGTTAGGGTATGTTGTCTCTTTATTTTCATTAAATTCTAAAAAATCTTTAATTTCTTTCCTTATTTCTGTCTTGACCAAGTTATCAATGAGTAGAGTTTCCATGTGTTTGTGGGCTTTCTGTTGTTTTTGTTGTTGTTGAAGTCCATGGTGATCTGACAGGATGCACGGGATTATTTCTATCTTCTTGTATCTGTTGAGGCCTGTTTTGTGACCAATTATATGGTCAGTTTTGGAGAAGGTACCATGAGGTGTTGAGAAGAAGGTATATTCTTTTGTTTTAGGATGAAATGTTCTATAGATATCTGTTAGATCAATTTTGCTCGTAACTTCTATTAGTTTCATTGTGTCTCTGTTTAGTTTCTGTTTCCACAATTTGTCTGTTGATAAGAGTGCGGTGTTGAAATCTCCCACTATTATTGTATGAGGTGCAATGGGTGCTTTGAGTGTTAGTAAGTTTCTTTTATGAATGTGGGTACCCTTGCATTTGGAGCATAGATAATTCTAAATTGAGAGTTCATCTTGAATTTTTTCCTTTGGCGAGTATAAAGTGTCCTCCCTTGTCTTTTTTGATAACTTTTGGTTGAAAGTTGATTTTATTTGATATTAGAATGGCTACATCATCTTGTTTCTTGGGACCCTTTGCTTGGAAAAATTCTTTCAGCCTTTTACTCTGAGGTATTGTCTGCCTTTGTCACTGAGGTGTGTTTCCTGTATGCAGCAAAATGCTGGTCCTTTTTACATATCCAGTCTGTTAGTTTATGTCTTTTTATTGGGGGAATTGAGTCCATTGATGTTAAGAAATATTATGGACCAAGGATTGTTGTTTCTTATTATTTTTGCTGTTAGAGGTGGAAGTTTTTTGTGTGGCTATCTTCTTTTGGGTTTGTTGCAAGAAGATTACTCTCTTGCCTTTTCTAGGGTGTAGTTTCCCTCCTTCCCTCTATTACCCTTTGTAGAGCTAGATTTGTGGAAAGATAGTATATTAATTTGGTTTTGTCATGGAATGTCTTGGTTTCTCCAACTATGTTAATTGAGAGTTTTGCTGGATATAGTAGCCCAGGCTGGCATTTGTGTTCTCTTATGGTCTACATGACATCTGCCCAGGATCTTCTGGCTTTCATAGTCTCTGAAATGTTACTTGACCTTTTCCGCTTACTCCTTTTAATATTCTTTCTTTGTTTTGTGCTTTTGGTGTTTTGACTATTATGTGACGAGAGGAATTTCTTTTCTAGTTCAATCTATTTGGAGTTCTGTAGGCTTCCTGTATGTTCATGGGCATCTCTTTCTTTAGGTTTTCTTTTATGATTGTATTGAAGGTATTTACTGGCTCTTTATATTGGGAATCTTTGCTCTCTTCTATATCTATTTTCCTTAGATTTGATCGTCTCATTGTGTCCTGGATTTTCTGGATGTTTTGGGTTAGGAGCTTTTTGTGTTTTTCAATTTCCTTGACTGTTGTATGTTATCTTCTTCCACTACAATTCTTTCTTCTATCTCTTGTATTCTGTTTGTGATGCTTGCATCTGTGACTCCTGATTTCTTTCCTAGGTTTTCTATCTCCAGGGTTGTCTCACATTGTGCTTTCTTTATTGTTTATATTTCCACTTTTACATCCTGAATGGTTTTGTTCAATTCCTTCACATGTTGGATTGTGTTTTCCTCTAATTCTTTAAGGGATTTTTGTGTTTCCTCTTTAAGTGCTTCTACCTGTTTACCTGTGTTGTTCTGTATATCTTTAAAGGTGTTATTTATTTCTGTCTTAAAATCCTCTAATATCATCATAAGATGTGATTTTAAATTACAACCTTGCTTTTCCAGTGTGCTGGGCTATCCAGGACTTGCTGTGGTGGGAGAACTGGGTTCTGATGATGGCAAGTGGCCTTGGTTTCTGTTGCTTAGGTTCTTGCACTTGCCTCTCAAGATCTGGTTTTCTCTGGTGTTAGCTGGTCTTGCTGTCTCTGGCAGTGGCTTGACCCTCCTATAAGCCTGTGTGTCAGCACTCCTTTAAGACTTGCTCTCTCCAGAGGGATTTGGGTACTGAGAGCTGTGGTTAGCTCCTGGCACAGACAGAAACCGGAAGGATCCTGTCTCAGACTGCTCTTTGGTTCCTGTGTCCTGAGGGCTCTGGGTGGGTTCCTCCTGAGCCAGGTATTTGAGCAAAAGTGGTGGTTCTACCAGTGTTCTCAGGTGTGTCAGCACTCCTGAGAAACTAGCTCTTTTCCAGTAGGCTCTGGGTATAGAGAGCTGTGACACAGGGTCAGCTCCAGGCACAGACAGAAACCAGATAGTGAGAATTTTTACTAACAACCCCATTGTGCTGACTTATTTTATTTCAAGCTAATATAAGCTTATGTCATCAGAGAGTAGGGAGCCTCAATTGAGGAAATGACTTCATAAGATTTGGCTGTAGACAAGAGCTCAGCCTATTGTGGGTGGTAACCCTGGGTTCTATGAGAAAGCAGGCTGAGCAAGCCAGGGAAAGCAAGCCAGTATGGAATACCCTCCATGGCCTCTGCATCAGCTCCTGACTCCAGGTACCTGTCTGTGTGAGTTCCTGTTCTCACAGCTTGAGATGAGCTGTTCTATGGAACTGTGAGTGAAATAAACCCTTTCCTCCCCAAGCAGCTTTTAGTCATGGTGTTTCGTCACAGAAATAGCAACCTGAACTGGCATACTTGTTCTTCAAGAAATCCTAAATGAACCTTTTGGCTAAAACAAAGGAGAACTACATAGTAGCTTGAATAAACTTAGATACATACTGAGAACAGCTGAAGTTAACTCTGAATATAGAAAAAATTGTATTTTGTATTCAAGTATTTTTCCCACTTGACATAAAATACAATTACATAAAGCAGGGATTATAAATATAAGCTATAGGGAACATGAAGTATAGATATATAATTTGTATGAAAATAATAACCAACACAGAGTAAGGGACAAATTTTGCAAAATATTGAAAAACAACTTAGTACTAAGCAAATTAGCCTCATATAAATGAAAATGTTAATTAGTTCATTGTAATTCCTGTTACAACAATAGAAAATAAAACAAAAATGTAGTAAAAAAATAAAAGAATAAAGTTAACACCTTTCACTAACAGTACATTAAAAAATGCCCATGGCCAAGGACCAGTGATGGACGAATTGAAGAATGAAAAGATGTGAGTTTAGAAACAAATAGAAAAATGTCAGACATCGCTCCCAACCTACTGCTGTGCATTAAATATAAATGGATTACATTCTCAAATTAAGAGGCAGAAATTGATGAGTTTGGATAATGTCCCAATTATACATGGTCTGAAAATGACATATTTTAGATTTAAAAACACCACCTTTAAACATATACATGTGTGTTATATTACTCATAAGTAATGAGTGCAGTAGCCACTCATTGTTCTATACATGTAAAATGAAATAATAAGCAATTAACTAATCAAAGCAATTCATTGAATCTTGGTGTTTTGGTTGTGTGTCATTCCTATATGCCCTTTGTGGCTTATATTCAACTGCTGATTGAGTTTAGAATATATATATATATTGTTTTCTCAAAATTAAACTGAGGTGGGGGAAATAACTGAGACACATTGGCTAAGAGTATTTCATCTGAAATACTTCAGCTTTAATTAATCATCTTTTTACTCTTACCCCCACAGATGAGGCTGCCCATTTAGGATTAAAAGAAAGGGGTTGGGGATTTAGCTCAGTGGTAGAGCGCTTGCCTAGCAAGCACAAGGCCCTGGGTTCGGTCCCTAGCTCCGAAAAAAAAAAAAGAAAGAAAACCACAGAGATTATTTTATTGGGAAAAATGTAATTCAAGTTCTTATCCTAGTGTTAAGGGTACATAGTATGTGTGGGTTGTTCTTCATTGTGAGAAGTCTGTGTGTTTCTGGCAATCAATTACTGTGAAAATAAGAAAGGCACCCTGAGGAATGAGAGGAGAAACGTTGTTACTGTCGGCACTGGTAAAGCAACAATATGTCTATTAGGCCTGTCTGAATTCATGTTTCATAAGGGAGACCCTCCTGCTGCTGTAGAGCAACTGGAGCCACAGGAGTGTCCATGAAATGGCAGAAGATGACTTGGGAAGATATTAGAAAATATTCCACACTCCCAGACACAAAGCCCACATGTGAGAGGAAAAAACTCAGTTAATGTCCATGAACCAACCTGATGTCATTTGTCCTCACTGGAAACAAGACTCGAGACTTGTTTTCAGTGGGGAGGGGATCGCCCCTCCCTCTCTTGGAAAGTCTGTCTAACACCCCAGGAATGATCTTGGCCTGTTATACCTCAGGAGGTAACCCGAGGAAGCTCTTAGGCTACAAGCGTCGCAGTTAGCAGTAATTACCTAGAAACTCAGCGAGCGGGCGATAGAGTTTAAAGAAGCCTCCACGGTGACTAAGTTTTTCCTTGAATAGTTCCCAAACTCTGTAAAAAGGTAGCTTACTCTGTGAAAACATTGCCAAGGGTGTTTTTGTGTGAAGTGAAGAGAGAAGTGTTTGGGTGGTGGGGACACGAAGAGAAGATTTAGGAAACAGCAAGACCAGCTCCAAACAGGATTGCCATGATGAAAGAGTGGTCCACACTGGCAGGCCAACACGGCTGATTGACAGGAGTCTGGGGACTATTAACCAAAGCCATGTAAATAAAACTTCCCAAAGAGTATTTGGTAATGAAGAGTAAGGCAAGAACCTCCGAGTAACACCCAGAAATTTCAGGAGGGAATTATGTTACACCTCAAAAGCAGACATCAGAAAGTGAGGTGCGTGGAGAGTCAAATCATCTAGGGGCTTGAGGGAAATCATGCCTTATCCATAAATGGAAAAGAGACCCTTTCTAAAAACAGTTGTTGGCCACATAGACCCAAGCCAATAGCGAACGAAGGCACAGAGACCTTCTCCAGCCCCAACTCTCTTGAAGGCCAAAGCTGGAATTCCCTGTTGAAGGTTCCTCAAGCCTCAAGTTTCAGTGACCCTACCCCTGCCAGATTTTCATTTTTGAATTTGTTATTCAGTCTCACGGGGAGTTTTTTGAAACATCAACAAATTCTATCCACACACGTGTGACTCACTTTGGGAACAGTGAGGGAGCCAAGACTCCCCAGGCTCCATGTTATCTAGGGCTCCCAATGGTGGCCTTGGACTATCTCCCATGGGTGGGGACTGTGGGAACCATCCACACAGTCTCTAGTGGAATAGGTTCCCTGTGGAGACTGCTTTGGTTGGGGACGGATTCCCAGGTATGTCTCATCACCAAGCAATAAGGGTGGTGGTCCTTGTCGGCATGACCACCCACTGGCAGTGACTGCATAATCTCTGTCAACACCATTCATCCACCCACTCCATTTTCCGTTTTTTGTCAGCCACTTGATGACTGGTAGGGACAGTTAAGCACCACCATGGACTGCTGCCCATGGTGAGGACCCAACTGAACATTTTGTGAGGAGTTACTTCACACCCATCTGTGACTGAACATGTCGGTCAGCTGAATCTGAACCATGAAGCAGAGAACATCACCTTTGTCTCAGGTCATTGAGACCCAGAGCCTGGACTCTCTCTGGCTTTGAATGGCTATACCATTCAGAAGACTAGAACTCACGTCACATCTAGATTAGGGTAAACACTTGCCAAAAGACAGACGGGAGAGCAAGCCAGCAAGTGTGAGTTTTAGTCCCACTGATCAACTGTGATTTCTCAGGTTCCTAACTTGTTTAACAAGCTGGCTTACGGTGTTTTCTGACCTCTCATGATGAGACACTTATCTCTTAATAAGAGCAACATTGATTTCACAGCTACTTGGTCTCTGGTTATTTATCCCTCTTACAGATGAAAATGAACCCAAACGGACAATAATCATATTCTTCCAGGTTGGTGATCTCTGGATGAAGTGGCAGGAGGTGAAAACCACTGGAAATAACCCCTTCTCCTGGTGAAGGCTTCAATTAATTAATTAATTAATTAGTTGATTAATATCCCAAAAGTCCAAAGTACATGTGTAGTATGTACTCACTTCTAAATGGGTATTAGCCATAAAGTACAGGATACCCATGATATACCCAACAGAACCAAAGTTAAACAAGAAGGGAGGCCCAAGTGAGGATGCTTGAATCTCACTTAGAAGGGGGAACAAAATAGTCATGGGACTCAGAGGGAGGGAGGGAATTGGGTTCGAGAGGCAATGATGTGTGCTATGCACAGTGGCCATTTTCAGTCTTACACCGTGTGTGTGTGTGTGTGTGTGTGTGTGTGTGTGTGTGTGTGTTTGTGTGTGTGTACCTATCTGTAGAGTATGTGCATCTGTACAGAGTGTATGTGTATGTGCTCTATGTAGAACACATGCACATATGTCTCTGTGTGCATGTGCAGAATATGTGTGTGTGCATGCTTATGTGCAGAGAGAGAGAGAGAGAGAGAGAGAGAGAGAGCACATCCACATGTACATGACTATTTGTCCACAGGAGCCATCCACCTTGGTTTTTGTTCTGTTGGTTTTCTTAGGGGTTGGGGGGAGGTTGGTTTGGTCTTTTGGTTTTTGAGACAGGGTTTCTCTGTAAGTCCTACCTGTCTTGGAGATCACTCTGGAGACCAGGCTGGCCTCAAGCTCAGAGATCTGCCTGCCTCTATGCCCCAAGCGTTTAGATTAAAGGTGTATCTCGCCACCACCTGGCTCACCTTGCTTCTTCTAAAAAAAATAATAAAATACAAAATCTCTCACTGGGACCTGAAATCTACCAATTAGACTCATGTGGCTGATCATCAAGCTGCAAAGACCGCCTGTGTGCGGCGGTGGGACTACAGGCACGTGCTACCACCCCGGCTTGATGTGGGTATTAGAAATTGATCTCGTGTCCTCATGTTTACAAGGCGAGGACTTTACTGACTAAGCCATCTCCACGGGCTCCCGCCCATTTATTCTGTTCATTTATAAATAGCAACATCACCATGTGCTTCCGAGGGTGCGCATTTCAGATCCAGCCTTATATCCCCAGGGACCAAGATAAATTTGAGTGGTGCAGCTGAATGCCATCACCATCCCCGGGGAGGAAACTAAGTCTATCACTCTGCTTTCCTTACAGGATTCCAGGTGCTGCTGCTGCCGTGACTCCTGGACCGCATCGTGAGTTTCAGCAGCTTAAAAGCCTCTACGTTCTGTTTCCCCAACTGCAAAACAGGGCCAACAATATTTAGGTTATCGTGAATCCAGAATAGAATAACCCACTTAGTACAGCGTCCAGCAGAGTTTGTAGTAAAATAAAGTGCTTTAACGCTATCTGTTGGATCCATTTTGTGCGAGACCCATGATGTTTGACCAGGTGCCTTTGATGAGACTGAGTGTGTATGTTTATGTTCTAGAACAAATATCCTATTGAACATTTTTTTAACATTTCCAAACATTGCAGTAATTCCTTTAAGTGGTTATTTTTGGTTGTTTGCACAGTCTCCCCTGGTGCAGTGGATAAATTTATTAGTAGTAATAATAAAAAATAATCATGCTCATGCATTTGACGCAATGTATCAAGTCTCCTCGTGTGGAGGCCTCTGAACAAGCTACAAAAGGGAGTAGACGTTTCTTCTCCCCTGGTGGCCTTGTCCCTGATCCGGTGCTGTCAACACAGTAAATGCTTGTCCTGCTGTACACTATAGAGTTACCTTTTACATACAGAACAGCTCAGTTACATATCCCTCAATACGGGTAACCAACTGCTGTGGGATTTGTAGCAGTTTAGGGTGAACAGTAAGCAAAAGGCAACATTGTAAAAGTCAGCATTGTGAATTTATAAAATGGTAGAAAACTCCTAGTGTTTATCTCAAAATAGCTTTAAATTTCTTTAGTGTGCACATTAACACCTAACATACTTTCCCTTTGAAACACCGAAAAGACTTAAGTATCAACATTTTAACAGGTTCTGATTGATAATCTCTTCATTTACAAGTAATAACTATTTTGACTTATTTTAAGGGATTTTTATTGCTCTTGTTTCTACATCGAATTTTATATACAGCTATATTGGAGAGTGTCTGGGTAATAAATCTTAAACAGTTTTTTGAACCATGCCAAAACCCTCTGTCCTTAGGAGGCAGCATCAGGAGGGTCTCTCTGAGTCTGAGGCCAGCCTGGACTATATCATTAGCTCCAAGTGAGGCTGAACTACATAGAAAGACACTGTCTCAAAAAAAAAAATCCCCCAAATCAAAACAACAAAATAAAATAAATCTTGATAGCATTCTTCAGAATTGCAAGGCAAAATGTGGTCTATCTACACAATGGAATTCTACCCCGCCATTAAAAGCAAGGACATCGTGAGTTTCACATGCAAACGGAACTAGAAAATATCATCCTGAGTGAGGTGACCCAGACCCAAAAGGACATGCATGGTATGCATGCTAGGTACTCACTTATAAATGGATTTTAACCCTGAACTACAGGACAACCATGCTATAATCAAAAGACCCAAAGAGCCAAATAGCAAGGCAGTCCCAGGGGAGGATGCTTGAAGGAGAAACAAAACAGACATCAGAGGTCACTGGAAGGAGGGAACTGGGGGGAAGAGGGAATGGGGAGGGGAGGGGGAGATCATATGTAGGGAGAACATGGGAGATCAAGAGTTTGAGGGACAATCTCTAGGACATGCCAGAGACCTAGGATGGGAAAAGGCTCCAGAGGGTCTATGGGTGTGACTATAACTGAGACTCCTAGCAGTGGGGGATATGGCGCCTGAGGTGACAACTTCCTATAGCCAAGAAGAGCCAGGCAGGACTCCCAGGCAGCCCACCTACAAAACCTTTGCCCCAAAATTGGTCCTGCCTACAAGAAGTGCAGGGACAAAGATAGATCAGGGACGAAGAAAATGACCAACCAATGGCTGGCCCAACTTGAGAACCACTCACTGGCACTATTAATGATGCTCTGTTATGCTTGAACACAAGAGCCTAGCAGACCTATCCTCTGAGAGGCTCCACCCAGCACCCGATGGAAAGAGATGCAGAGGATCACACTCAAATATTAGATGGAGTTCAGGGAGTCTCACTGAAGAGCTGGAAGAAGGATTGGAAGACCAACAAAGTCAACTAACCTGGACCCTTGGGGGTTCTCAGAGACTGAATCACCAACCAAAGAGTGAGTAAAGGCTGGACCTAAGTCCCCTGCACATTCATAACAGAGAAGCAGCTTGGTCTACATGTGGGTCCCCCAACAACTGGAGCAAGGGCTCTCCCTGAGCCTGTTGCCTACCTGTCTGTGGATCCTGTGCCCCTAAATGGAAGGCCTTGTCTAGGCTCAGTGGGAGAAGATACACCTAGTCCTTCAGTGGCGTGTGTGTGTGTGTGTGTGTGTGTGTGTGTGTGTGTGTGTGTGTGTGTGGTTTGCCCCCCATTTTAGGGGTGTTAATGGGGGTGACATCCAGAAAGGGCTTCCCCTTCTCAAAGAAGAGGGAAGTTAGTATTCAGGGGCTGGGGGCTGGGAGAGATGGCTCAGAGGTTAAGAGCCCTAATAGCTCTTCCAGAGGTCCTGAGTTCAATTTCTATCAACCACATGGTGGCTCACAACCATCTGTAATAGGATCCAATGCCCTCTTCCAGTGTGTTTAAAGACAGCTACAGTGTACTCACATATATTAAAAAATAAATAAAGTTGTCCTCCTGTGTCTCCACACACAAATAATAAATAAAAAATTAAAAAATAAAAAAAAGAAGAGGGGAAGTTAGAATGGGGTAGGAGAATGGGGTAGGGATTGCATGAGGGGTACTGTGAGAAGAAGGGCTGATAATGGGTTGTAAAGTGAATGCATAAATATTTTTTTAAAAAACCTCCTAAATAAATAAATTGTGATGCATATGGCCTTCACAAAACCCAAGGAGCCATACCCTATTTCTTTATCGGAGCAGAGGCCAGGAGAGGGAGAGCCACACAGTGGTTTCTTTTCTCTAGCATGGTGAGGGCGGGGGGGGGGGTGGCTGAGCCCTGAAGGTACATGAATGAACCGTTCTTTCTGGGTTGGCACCTTCCTCTTGGAGGCTGAAGCACTGGGACTGTTTTGCTTCCTCAGGATGGGGCTCACTCCTACTCAGCTGTGATCCAGGAGATCCAACACCAGACTGCCCACTGAGTCACCCGCAGAGATACAAAAACACAAAACTGAAATCCAGACCTCAGCAGGCTAACAGAATCAAAATCTTAATGCCCCAGGGATTCTGATGTGGCACCCTGCCTGAAAAACACTTGCTAACACAAGAAACAGAACACCATATCTAAAATGACACAAGATAACTACATATTGGTAAGGGGAGAGTCTTCAATAATCCTCACAAGTGTGAAATCAGTGTTTGGTCGGTGCTTAGATGTGTGCCCAACTGTTACAGTGCCCCCCGGATGAATGGCAGATTCATGAACTGAATCCATAGCTGTCTAGCCCTCCTCCAGTCCAGGCACACTCCACTAAGCCATACTTCAGGAAGTGAAAGTTAAATTACTAAGCTAATTACTCATCTAGAATTGTAGTGAAGGCATTAGACAGTTTTATCGCAACTGGAACCCAGAAAGACCTAAAAGGATATATGTTTATGAAGAAAGGAGAAATTAAGAAATCCTGAGATGTCTGTAGGCTTGGTAATTGAGAATAGGCTAAAGAAAAACAAATGTCAGTGGCACTTCTGGTATATAAATATGCAGTGAAGTCCATCCATAGTAGGCGGGGTTTGCTAAGGAACTCGACCAGTAGAGTGACTGTGTGTTATGAGAAGATATATGTTTGATTGACTTACATGATAGGGGCTGGGTGGGTGAATATCCAATACTCAGCCTGTAAAGCTAGATGCCTCAGGGGCTGTACTCCAGTACATGTTAGAAGGCCAAAGGAGAAGGAATGTGGTGTCAGTTGAGTATGATGCCCACACCAACAATATCAGTGACTGACTGATACACTTGCCCAGAAAGAAGGGCAAGCCACACGGCTGTCCCAGCCTCTGGATAGTTAACTCAGCCACTGGAAAGTACCACCCACTCATAGATAGAATGCCCAACACTGTGTCTCCTAGGCGATTCCAGGTCCCATCAAATTGACAGTCAACATTGGTTGTCACAACTAAAGACTTTAATAGCCTGAAGTCTCCTTTGATGATTGAAACAGAGAGCTTGAGAGTAAAGCCTAGTCAGAACTAAGCATATAATCTAAGGAAGGTGAAACCTACCATTATAAGATCTGAAGAAAGCAGGGGCACCCATGTGTCCGTCACGTTGGGACGCCAACATCCACACATTCACTTCACATTTCAGATCTTTGACTCCAACGCTGTCCAACATTTAAAGAGCAAGTCCAGTAACCTGCTTTCTGAAGCCTCGCTTTTAAAAAAGCTGCCGTTGTGTCTCCTTGACTGTCTATCATGATTTTCCAGTGAAGCTTCTTCATGCATAAGCCAAGGGTCGAACCTCAGAAAATGTGTGTCTCGAACGGTAAGGTGAGATTCCACGAGGAATCTCAGCAATTCAAGGAGCTTCATTCATGGGGCTTCCAGGTTGGAAGAGGAAAGACATCACCACACAGACCCGTGTCTGTGTAGAGCCTGTGGCCATGGCCAAGCACGTCTCATGTAGGAGAGGAGCTACTGTCAGCCTGTCTCTGTAATGGAAACAGACTCCATCCTTAGACTGGAGAAGTCTTGCCCTCAGTCATTCTTCCCAGCCCCTGGACTCCCCAAGCTGAGGTGTTTGTCACTTAACAGCTTTCAAAATTACCACAGAGAGGCTGGGCGTTCAAGTGGCAGAAGCAGAAACCATGCAGGGACACTGCCCACCTGGGCTTCAGGTTCATCTCCTGAAGAATCCATTGTAGGATTTTGAGGGTAAGAATCATGGAGTCTTGGCATAGGCAGTTATAGCACTGATTCCCGTCACAAGAAGTGACAAGGAAACCCTTGGTGATCATACAGTTCCGTAGGAATGTGTAATGTTAAAGTATTAAAATACCACATAAATAACAACTTAAATGCAAATATCTGGCAGCAGTGTGGACCACTCCACACCCAGTATGGACCCCTTCCCTTCAGGCAACTGGAGTTTGGAAAACTTTAGAAGCAGAGGGGAGTTCATCTGTCCCCAAGTTCTCTTTTTCCCTATATTGGTGTGTGTGTGTGTGTGTGTGTGTGTGTGTGTGTGTAGGACAGAATGTATCCTGGGTGGGGCTCCTTAAGGGTCGTCAGAAATGTTGTCTGCCTTAATATTGGAGACAGGCTCTGTGGTTTAGTTAGGATCTTCCGATCTCTGACTCCTCAATGGTAAAGTTTTAAGTATGTTCTACCGTATTGGGTTGTTGTTTGTTGTTTGTTTAACATGGGTGCTGGAGATTGAATTCATGTTGTTGTGAGTGCTTGACTAGTGTTTTTATGACTGAGATTTTCTCCGGTCCCTACCCTCTCACTCTTGCTTTTAATCTGACAGCTGTCTATCATCTCTGGAATAATGTTCTCCAGTGAAGCCCACTGTGTCCCTAGGATCTATTTTCACCCTGTGGCTTCTGGCTAGGCCCTGCCCTCTTCCCTGATGCTCTCAGCCTGGCACCTCTTCACTCTGCTCGTCAGCAGAACCCTTTGTACAGTCTCAGCCTCTAGACTGGTGAGTGAGTCATAGCACCAGGGCATCACGGTTCCAAGGGATTCTCCAGAGTTTGCTCCTTCTCATGTTTTAAAACACAGTGTTCTGAGACCTCATGAACAATTAACCAAATCTCCCTGTTTTTCTTCCCTCGTGAGTGTTTGGCTTTCTGTTTCCTTTCCTTCAAATTTGCTAGGAAACAAAATGCATCTTCTTGCACTTGCGTTCCGTCTTGGTATTGTTCCTCCGTTAAGTACAATTCATTGACTGGCATGAGTCCATCTTAGACATCTATAAGGAGCGAGACAAAGTGTAAGCTGGGAAGTCTGAGGTACATAAGTGTCAGGAAGATGAGGCACACAGGGTGATGTAACTCCTCAGAGCTTAAAACAAAACAACAAAGAACAACAACAAAAATCCCACAGAGTCGTACGGCCATCTGCTGCTTCTGTTTCTCTAGTTGCTTTGCTTTTGACAAAGACAAACCTGATGTTAGTGCCTGGGAGAAACAGAACCTTGTACCTCTGTGTAAGCTGTGTGGATGTGTCAGCATCTTCAGATAGGACCACCTGACATGTCCATCTGGACAGTCACCATGGAGAGCTGTGTTCATTCTTTTACTTGAGCTGTGACTAGATGTCCAACGAAAGGATCCATGAGGTCTCAAAGCACTGTGTGTTTTATTCATGGCTCATGGTTCACCTTGGCAGAGAAAGCCCAGCAGAATTTGTGGCAGTGGTAGTGTGGGGCTGGCACTGCTCACATCCTGGCAGAGTGGGAAGGAGAGGGAAAGGAACGCTGGTATTCAGTCTCCCTTTTATTCAGTCTGCAATCTCAGCCCATCTCAGATTCAGAGCAGGTCTTCCCTCCTCTGCTAAACCTCTCTGGAAGAGCCCATGACGTACCTAGAGGTGTCTCTCCTAGGTGGTTCCAAGTCAATCCATCCCAGTGAAGAGGAGCCATCAGGTTTTGTTTCGGCTGAGAACAGACTTCCACAAAGGTACTCAAATACCGAACAGAAAGTTTTCTTTCTCTGAGCAGTGGCTCCCACCTTAAAAGAAGCTTGCCTTAGTGTACCTTGCGGAGGCTTAGACTGGCTAGCCTTCTGCTGTCTCTACTTGATGGCCTTTAGGGCACATACATCTTTATGACCAGGCCCCTTGCTGATCATCATTTCTTTAAGACCACGGTCACTCCTGTACTATTGTCACCAAAGTGTCACTCTTCTGTTTCTCTTTTGTATGTGATCTATAAAATCACATGCAAAGAGACTCCCACTTCCCATCCACAGGGCATCTTGTGCAACTTCTACACAGGCAGAGCATTGGGCCCTCCCCTCTGTTCCTCACTAAGCCAGGAACACTGTTCAAACTTTAAGGCACTTAGGAGAGTTTCTAAAGACGTATTCTGTTTTCATTTATGTTAACACGCTTTTGCTTATGTGAATGTGTGCCACACAGATGTGGGTGCTTTTGGAAGCCAGAATAGGTTGCTGGACTCCTTGAACCTGAAGTTACAGAAAGTTATGGCCATTTTTTGTGGCTGCTAAGAACTGCACTTGGGTCCTCTAGAAGAGTAGTAAATGCCCTTAACTGATGAGCCCCAAACACGGGAGATTTTAAGTCCCTATCTTGCTGAGATGGTGGTAGGGTCAGAAGAGGACATCGGTGAGGTTGAGATCAGGCTGTGGCATGGTGGGATCAGGCTGTGGACAGTAGCGGGATCAGGCTGTAACATTGATGTTAGAATTAGACTGTGGCATTGACGATGGTGAGATCAAGTCGTGGTATTGATGAAGGTGTCATTGGGCCAGAGAATCACTGGGCTTTGGGGTATTCAAACTGGGGACTCGCCAGGAGCAGCTTTGACAGCATGGGAAAGATGCTGAGCTCTCAGAACTCGCTGCTACCGACTGCACCGCACCAGACTTGGAAGACAAGATTCTAAAACGTATATGATCATTTTGTACCCATTGTATTCCGGTTGTATTTATAGTGTTCATACCACCTTTATTATAACTGTATAGATATTGTTCCTTTCTGGCTGTCCTTCCTCCTCCTGCTCTTAGCGTCTAGGACATTTTTGTTTAGGATGTAGTTCAGGTCCATTTTAACCTGGGATTGCAGATGGGGACCAATCTCAGCTTTGACTTTTGCTTATTTTTCAACTGTGCCCCTCCTCTTCACCTCTGGAGTAAGTGCTGGGCTGAGCATGGATCCAGGGCTCCTGCGTAGTAGACCAGCACTCTACAAACCGAGCTATGTCCCCAGCCCCGCTTGTACTCGGATTTGCTCTGACCTACGGTCAGTTGTGTCACACGGTGTAGAATCCACGTTCAGGTGCCATGCGGATCCATTCTCTGCTGGTCACAATCCTAACTTTACCAACTCACCATTGTGTGTATTCAGAGACCCAAGACGTCTTCTCAAAAGTTATGACTTAGGATATGTGTTGCTGTCCCAGGCACCATGTCAACAACTAAGAGGCCGAGACCCAGCCAATAGGAGGACCATGACCTTCCATTTTCTGAAACTCCATGGGCTACTATCCAGACAGACTTCTGAGAGGGTGATCTCAGCGGGAGTCTCTGCAGGGTGGTAGCCCACTGGATTATAAAGTCATCTTTGTAATAAGACACTTCTGACCTCTAGTGTGTGGGAGAAGTCACCGCTGAGAAAACGGGAAGATCTGACTTTATGCTGGAAGGGGTCTTGGAGGTCGGGGTCATTCTAGGGCAAGGAGGCGGGGGCAGAAGCTTGGAATCTGCCTGGGTGACTTAACTCTGATGACCAGAACACTGGAGGCCTGCCTTGACATTCTCATGTTCCCATAGACAGCCCCCAGGCATGAGCAGGGAATTGTCTTGGGCTGGGCTTATGCACCACAGAGCAAACCTCTGTGCCCTGGATCACCCAGCTTCTTACCAAATGTTCCCCCGCCATGATGCAACAGACAGAACATAGACTGCCTTGTTTTTCTCTCCTTATCTCTGACACACTGATGACAAAAGGGTTTCCAGTGAGTAGCGGGAAATGCAGAAAGTTAGAATGTTACCCCTCTTTTTCAGGCCAGGGAATAAACTGTGTCTCCTGCCATGCCTTTCTGACTGAGCCATGGCCAGATAAGAAAGGGGGACAGCGTATGGACCACGGACATGGGTGACCTATTATTTATTTATTTACTTTAAATTTCTTTAACATTGCTTTTTTTAAAAAGCCTAAGTCTCACTTTGGATTCCACGTGGGCCCCCTGCCTCAGGTTTCTGCTTGCTAGGATTACGGGCATGAGCTACTATGCCTAGCTTGAATGCAGCCTATGTGAATGCTGCTCTTCAAAGAAGTTGTCTTCTGTGTTAAAGAACCTCCTAGAGAACTCCCTTTAGGAAACTGTTCTAGGCCGGGAACAGAAAGTTCTTCATCTTTCCTACAGGGTAGAGTCTATCTTCTGAGTTCCTCTCATCTACAGAGATAAGAAACGGTGAGGAAGAACTCTGGGGGTGCTGAGACTCTGAGCTCAGTGAAGCAGAATGATGGGAAGATCTGTCTCAGGGGTCTGGATCTCCCTTGTCCCACAAGAGTTAGGCTTCTAGAAGCCTTGCCATTGTCTCAACTGCCACACTGCTGTGTCCTTTCCCTGCTCTGAGACCTTCTTCTGGCAACTTGAACTCCCTGGACTGTTGTATTTCTAGCTGAGCACATCTGTCTGTCCTTGTATGACCTTACTCCGCTGTGGTGGTTTGAATAGGAATGCCCCCCATAGACTCATATGTTCGAATGCTTGGTCCATGGGGCTGGCACTATTAGGAAGTGTGGCCTTGTTGGAGTGGGTGTGTCCTGGTTGGAGTAGGTGTGGCCTCGTTGGAGGAAGTATGTCCCTGTGGAGGTGGGCTTTGAGATCTAATATGCTCGAGCTAGGCTTTGTGTGGCATTCACTTGGGCTGCCTTTGGAGCAACTCTCAGCTCCCTCTCCGGCACTATATCCACCTGCACGCTGCCATGACAATAATGGATTAAACCTCTGAAGTTGTAAGCCAGTCCCAATTAAATGTTTTCCTTTATTAGAGTTGCCATGGCTATGGTGCCTCTTTACAGCAATAGAAACCCTAAGATACTCCACATTTGCAATTCTAAGTTATTCAGTATTATTATAATCAAATATGTATAATAATAAAAACAGAAAACTCAGAAGACTCCTGACTGTGGGTCCCTCACGTTGCTTTCACTCAAACCTCCCAGAACTAGAGCTATGACAGACATTAATCAGGACTACAGGAGCTCCTATCTGCTCCTTAAAAAAACACAGCTTCCTTACTCAGGAGGACTGGCCCTATCACTAGGGCTTCCTTGAGTTTGAATAATTGGTACAAAATATCAAAATTTTAGACACATCATCCGCCTATAAATTAACACACATTTAACCTGCCTGGACAATATAATTTCCTACACATAGATACTTAGAGATGCCTTTATCTGTACCTGTATAAATGTGTAAAAATGAAGTTATGTCTAGTCAGGGGCGTTCTATCTTCAGAATAGTTTTGTATATATAGAATGTATATATACTATGAAAGGGTATTTAATAAACTGGATTAAACAAGAGAAACTGGGAAGGTTAACAGCAGTGTCTGAATGTGTGCTGCAGAGACTGAGAACCCAGCCCCTGCCCAGCCTAGGGGGCTCAGTGTCTCAGCAGTCCCAGTCTGGTACTCAAAACCTGGAGATTTCTGCAAGAGTCCTGTGCTGAGTCCACACCAAAAAACTGAGAGGCTGGGTCTAATGTCAGAGAGGAGGTCAGCAGTGGTGTTGGAGATGCCCAGGCAAGAAGTGGAGGTGGGCAGGTCCACACTGCCTTTTCCTCATACCTCTTTCTGTCTAAGCTGACCGTGGAAGGCACTCACTTCAAGAGTGATCCTCCTGCTTCAGCTAAACCTCTCTGGAGATGGCTTCGCAGACATACCTGGAGTGTCTCCTGGCTAAGCAGCATTAATTTAACAAGACCAACCATCACAAAACAGAATCAAAGAAAGAATTCCAGAGCCCAAAATCAAGGCAGATGAGTGATTTTCTAAAGACAATAAGGTCTCAGTAATGAAAAGGGTGATGGTCTAAACCCAGCAAGCTAAACTACAGTGAGAGGAAGTCTGGAGTTCTTTCCTTTGATTGCTGATCTCATCAACTGGACAGGATGTAGAATCAACTGGGAGACAAGCTTCAGGGCATTTCTGTGATAGAGTTTCTATATTAGGTTAATTCAGGTCAGAAGACCTACCCCATACCCAGCCCTGTTGCATGGGCTGGAGTCCCAGACTGAATATAATGAGATAAGGAGAAAGTGAAATGGAAACCTCTCTTTGCTTCCTGCCTGTACGGGTTTGAGTGAGAACGACCCCACAGGATCATTTGTTTGAATACTTGGTCTCAGTTGATGAAACTGTTTGGAAAGGATTAGGAGGTGTGGCTTTGTTGGAGGAAGTGTGTCACTGGAGGAGGTGGGATTGGAGGGTTCAAAAGACTACCATCATTCCTACTGTGCCTCTCTCCACATCCTGCTTATGGAGATGCAAGCTCTCAGCTGTTCCCACTGCCATGCCAATTTCTCCATTGTGTACTGTAACCATTTGGAAACCTAAAGCCAATTAAATGCTTTCTTTGGTCATGGTGTTTGTCCAAGCAATAGAATGCAATTAAGACGCTGACTGTAGACACAATGTATCCAGCTGCCTCACATGCTTACTACCAAGATTCCGCTGTGATAGACTCTACCTGTAGGCTGTGAGCCAAACCTTTCCCTCTGAGGTTGCTTTCATTGGCTATTGTATCTCAGCAATGAGAAAAGTAATACATTTTCTAAATCCTCCAAAAAATAAGTTGAGGAAGGTGAGGATATCATTAAATGGCTTGCATGAAAAATAGTATCTTTAATGGATTGCAAGTGCAGTATGAATAATGATAAAACAAGAGTCTGAAATCACAAGCTGGAGAATATACATGAAAGACACCGTTTGAGGCAAATCAACAGCCTTTTATTAATGCTTGCAAAAGGGATCATAGGCTTGAATGAGAATGAATTCATAAGCACCTTATCCCCTGTGAGACAACTGGCCAGCCATATGCACTAAAATGTGAATGGGCATCACATCCTAGGGCAATAAGAGCAGTGTGAGTCACTGGACTGTAACTCAGGATTTTTGAACATTATATATCAACAGCATTCATAAAATTTTCCCTTCCAAATTCTTATCATTAAAAGTAATTCTGGACCGGTCACTGGACCTCCTTTCCCTCAGTCTTCTCCATTTTTGTCCTGCAGTTCTTTTAAACGGGAAGAACTCTAGGTCAGAGTTTTTGCCCATGACCAGCCAACTTGGGATCCATCTCAAGGGGAGGCTCCAAGACCTGACACTACTACTGATGTCGTGATGTGCTTACAGACAGGAGCCTAGCATGGCTGTCCTCTCAGAGACTCAACAAGCACTGACTGAGACAGAAGCAGATACTTAGAACCAACCAATGAACTGAAGACTAGGCCCAGTGTGGCTGAACTAGGGTAATACTGGAAGAAACTGAGGAGGAGGGCAACCCCATAGGTAGACCAGCAGTCTCAACTAACCCAGACCCCTGAGATCTCTCAGACACTGAGCCACCAACCAGGCAGCATACAAGAGCTGGTCCGAACCCTGCCACCCCCCACCCCACCCCCGACACATATATAGCAGAGGACTGCCTGGTCTGGCCTCAGTGGGAGAAGAGGTGCCTAACCCTCAAGACTTGAGGCCCCAGGGAGTGGGGAGGCTTGGTGGAGGGTTGGGGTGGGATGGTTGATATCTTCTTGGAGACAGGAGAAGAGAAATAGGATGAGAAACTGTGGGAGGGAGTCAGGGGCAAAGACTGGACTGTAAAAAAATAAAAGTAATTTTTTAAAAGTAATTCTGATTCATTTGACAAGCCTGAATACTTTTCTTTAACTGGTCCTCTGACTCTTGAGATAGACAAGACCCTAAAATATTGTGCATACACCTCGTACACCAGTCACCCCGACGGAAATAGACCTTTCTCCTACCTACACACAACCTCACTCGCTGGCCATCCTCCCACCTGCCTTCCCAGCACTGTCTCTGGTTCTCGCTCTTTTTCTCTCAGTGATTTAGAGTCCACACAGAAAAAGAAAGGGGGCGGGATTTGAAGGATGAGTCAAATCCTTGATTGATTCTTCTCAGTTATTTCTCTTCTCTGATTGTAGCTGCTATGTTTTATGGTGTGAACCTGGGAGAGCAGTGCTAAAAATGAGGTAGACTAAAGTCTCGTACAATGGCCAATTTGATTCAGGGTACCAGACGATGTATATTCTGAGCACATTCCGAGGGTTAAGCAAGGCAACATGAGCAAAGTTCACTTGAATTCACGTTCTGTACAATCACGAGGGCAAGGTTGCAGGAGTTTAGCTGGATATAGTCAGGAGGAGAACATTCTGAATCGTCATGGGTAACCTGAAGCAAACCCAGTCCTGTTTACTATACTTGGGAGAGGCACAAAAGCACACTCCGAGAACAAATGCTTGTTGTAAAGGAACAGAGGTTACAAGACTCTTGTTTTCCTGCAGTTTTGTCACAAGCTCTCGGAAATCTCACACTGTTTCGTCCATGGACTCTGTTCTGACATCTCCCCACTTCTTATTTTTTAAATGCCGTATTCCTGTTGTTGATAAATCTAATTGTCTTCTGATGCATGAGAATCCTATAAGTAAGCAAAATATAGGCACAATGAATCTTTCTGTAACTTTTAACATCAGAACTTAAATTTCTTCACAAACCTTGCAAATGGTATCTAATCTGTTCCCCTGAGTAATTTGTAATTACACAATTGACTGCTATCCAAGGAACAGTTCAAAACATATCTTCCATGAGGATCCAAATCAATTAACATGCTACAATGTTGATTTTTTTTTCCTTTTCTACTCTAACATCTGAACCAAAGAACAGGGATATATTTCTAATTTTCTTAAGAAATTATAGCATAAACAATCTAAACTACATCCTGCATAGGTATATATTATCATAATATATTATATTATATAATATATTAATATTATATATAATGATGGTTATGTTTTTATATTGGTCAGGAAAGTCCAGAGAATAGCTTGAAAAAAGACCCATGTGATTAGTAATTCTGGCGTCAGGTAAAATATAAGTATATATTTCCCTTCTAATAGGAATGTAAGTTTTATGATGTCCTATGCAAATAAGTGATCCAAATCCAAAGGAAAATTAAATGCTTTCCCTTCTTCAGATGGATGAATGGGTCTATTAGGGTCCCAAGGTACAGGCATAAATACAGAGTCATCAGTAAAGGCTAATAACAGAAGCTGATAGACTTGATGAGAGGCAGGCACTTACCACAGAAGCACAGGTCAAAGCAGCTAGCAGTGCCAGAAAAAGATTCTCAGGTAACATAGGGCTCTATGTGCTTTGCAGAATATGTGCTCCCTTGGGGCACAGGGCCTTAACTTGGCCCCAGCTGGGCAAATTTGACCTCTGATGATAAGGTCAATGTCTCCTGTTGCCTCTCAGCTATAGAGTTATTATCTCTGTGGGTGTCTTCCACTGTCTCCATGTCCCCCACCCATTCTTTGATAGCCTGAGGTCACAGGCACTGGACAGGCATCCTTAATGCCTCAGTGGATCCATCTGTAAGGATAGACAGACATCCACACATCCACCCATCCCCTCCGAATCTCTCTCAACCAAGTGGGCTTCCAAGTCTTACACTGCTTTGTAAACCACACAGGACTGTCTAAAGGCAGTTCAGAATGTTCTATAGAGAAGTGTTTTTAAACTCTTGAATGTGTTACCTTTGTTGGGGTCCAGAAGTCACCCCACAAACCACACATATACCGATTTCGGTCAGACAGGGGCAGTTTATTTATTCATTTGCCCCAGGACTGATCAATCAGGGCCATAGATAACACATCCAACCTGACTATGACCTCAAGCCAGAACCCTGCAAAGCTTTTAAACCTGAAATCCACAAACATCTGTGCCAAATTATTCCACCAATCAGGAATTAGGGATAGGGAACTCCTTAGGGACATGTTTTTGCTGTACATTTAACCTGTTCCCATTGGTTGGGTTATTCAACTGTGGAGGGGTGACTTGAATTGCCTAGAATCCATGTCCCAACTTGTCAACCAGGATGTCAGTTACCCACATACGGGTCTCCTTCTGCCCAATAGGATGTCAGTTTCCAGGGAGGTCTCAGGAGCAAGTTTATTGTGGCTAACTGTACAAAGCAGATCTAACTGACCTCTACTGTGAACACCAAAGCATAAATATAACAGAATATGCAGTCAACTCAGGCATGAGCATGTTTCCTTGTAATGTTAGTAACCACACAGAATGGCTGACTAGACAGGCAATGCTTACCCAGGCCTTGAGGCATTTTCTTTTTTAATTAAGAGTAAATAAGGAACGTCCAAGAATATCTTTTGGTATGCACCTTCCCTTATTTTTAAATAATTGTTATTTTAATATTCTGTCTCTTTTAATTATGCCCTGACCTTGAGAATTGTAAGGAATTTCTGTAACATGATTAATATTCCAAGTTTTTACAGACACTTTAAAAAGTTTTACTACTGTAGGCTGGCCCATACAGTTTCTATAGAACTGGCACAAATGTTATTGTTCAGGAACTTAAATCCTGTAATTTGGAGCATTCATTTGCTGTGAGTGCTGTTTACGTTAATCTCCTTACAGCCTCAGTGACAGGCAACCTTCTGCACCAACACTTTGGAGCAGCTTTTAGCTTTTAACAGCAACAGCCACAGCTGTCCCTAACGTTCCTCCAGAGTGGGTCTGTACTGACTTCCCTCCTGGGCAGGCTGCCCTGCTTTTGTTCTTCAGAAACAGAGGCACTAGCATATCAATGTTGCAGACATGTTTTAACAGGATTTGAGTGATTAAAAAAGAATTTGTTTTCACTTTTTATTCCGAAAGCAAGGAAGCTCATCTGAAGGAGCACGCTAACCCTTTGTTCCTTTCTTTCTCTTCCTTCAGTTTCTGTGTCTGAGCTACTCATGTCTCATTCATTCCAACGTTGCTTATTAGACTCTATCCTTGAGTCCTTCCATGATTCCTTTTCTACACTTGCAACCCTTCTGCAACATTTGCTTTCTCTTGTTAGATTGGTTTCCATTCTCAGTTCACCTCTCTCCTTCGTGTGCTAACTTCCATCCAAGGTCAGTTAGTGCTGAGCCTCAGTCTTTCTTCAGGATAAAGGTGTGCAAACTGGGGGTTCCAAAGCTGTCCTTCACGACTGGAAGTCTCTGATTCCACCCAATAAACTGTCATCTAGATTTACATAAATAGCAGGGTCAGTAAAATGACTGAATCCTGAAAGTTCCTACCTTGGCAATGGGGAAGCATGAGAGTACTCCCTGCCAAGATGTACCCAGCAGAAAATTATTCTCTTATTCTCTGTCTCTCTGTCTCTGTCCCTCTCTGTCTCTCTGTCTCTCTCTCTCTCTCTCTCTCTCTCTCTCTCTCTCTCTCTCTCTCTCTCTCTCTCTCTCTCTCTGGGTGTGTGTGTGTGTGTGTGTGTGTGTGTGTGTGTGTGTGTGTGTGTGTGTGGTTAGATTGTCTGAAATTCAAATGCTTTGCCAACATCCATCTTTGAACAGCATAGATTGCTAATGTAGCTAATTTTACACTATTTGTAAGTCCCCACATTTCAGCATAACTTTAGAAAATCCATAACATTTCCTGTCTCTCTCTCTGAGGCCCGATTAATCCTTGGCAATCTTCATTTGCACTATCAAAAGGTAATTGTTTTAATAGTTTTTAAATTTCCCCCATTCACTTGTTTTACCATAGCATCTTTGACTCTTCCTATGAAATCAGCATAAGTCTCAGAAGACCTTGCATAATTTTTATATAACTAGAAACTTAACATTTTCACAGCCCACCCCCACCCCTAAATCCTCATGCTGGATGAGGAAAATCTTATCTTCCTTAAGGATTTCCAAGTGACCCAGAACTGAGCAGGGTTTTCTTCCCCTTGATTATTATATCTTTTCAGTATTCTTTTGAACTCCGTTCCATACTTCTTTATCTTAAGTTCCCTTTTCCAGAAACCAGGACCCAGAACCACAAACGACTTGCAAACAATCAAATAGTTGTGACTCTAACACTTGTGCTCCTCTTTCCTTAAAAAGAAAAGGATACATAAACCAGACATAAGGCAAATAGTTCCCAGGTCTCTGACCCCATGATGCTCACTGTCCTCTTCCTGGGAGAGCTCCCAGTCTCTAACTTGTAGCTGACTTCAGGTCCCTGTTTGAGTGTCACTTACTGGAGCTCTATTTGGCAGCATGAACCTGGGAGAGTGGAGCCTCAAAATCTGGTGAGGTAGCCGATTTTATTTGGGGCACCAGACAATTTATATTCTGAGGACTGGGCAAAGTTCACTGAAGTTTAAGTTGTACGCAGTCACAAGGGCGAGGCCAAGTGAGTTTAGGCTGCATATAATCGGGAGGACAACGTTGTTCTGAATCATGGTGAGTAAGAAGATGGGTAATCTGAGGTAAAACTTGAGCCTACTTTTACACACCCCAAGGACAAATTCATGTTATAGAAGAACAGAGGTTACAAGACTCTCGTCTTGCTCTCTTGGAGTTTTCTTCAAGGTCTCAGAAATTGCCTCACACAGCTTCATTCATAAACTGTGTTCTGACACTAATTTCTCTCCTATTTACTACTTCCCCTTTAGACCCAGTGACGTCTCTAAAGTCTCTGTAGTGTTTGCTGTGAAAGAAATCAGGGGAACTGTGTGTTTGACTCCTCAACTCCCCTCATTGTTAACTAATACCGTACATGGTGAGAGCCAGTGTCCTCATAAAAGGTTTGAGAACCTTCAACCAATACGCTTGATGTTTGTTCCAAGTATTTTTTCTAGCTTTTGTTTTTAACCAAGGAAAGATAATGTGTTATTCTTCGCTTCCTAAACACATTTTCATTATCAGTTTTCATCCAAGGATAAGTTAAAACCCAATGCTTGACTTCCTCTGCCCTTCCCCCTTTCTCTTTCTATAGCCATAATTGGGGTGAGTTCCCAGTTCTATCTTCTTGTCTCATGCAGCTTCAAAGTTGCTATCTTCTGCTCCAAAAAGACTCTGAAACTCAAGCCTGTGGATTATTAAGATTTAGAATTCCCCACCCTCATCCTGTTCCTCACCCTGTATGACAAAGTGTATGGGTCTGTGCGTGTGTGTGAAAGAGAGAGAGAGAGAGAGAGAGAGAGAGAGAGAGAGAGACAGAGAGACAGAGACAGAGACAGAGACAGAGAAAGAGACACAGAGAGAAACAGAGAGAGAGAAACAGAGAGAGACAGAGATACAAAGACAGAGATAGAGACAGAGAGAAACAGAGAGACAGAGAGATATAGAAACAGAAACAGAAATAGAGGCAAGGAGAGATAGAGAGGGAGAGACAGAGACAGAGAGAAACAGAGAGACAGAGACAGACAGAGACAGAGAGAAATGCAGAGAGACAGAGAGATATAGAAACAGAAAGAAATAGAGGCAGGGAGAGAGAGAGGGAGAGACAGAGACAGAGAGAAACAGAGAGACAGAGAGAGACAGAGAGACAGAGACAGACAGAGAAATGCAGAGAGACAGAGAGATATAGAAACAGAAAGAAATAGAGGCAGGGAGAGAGAGAGAGAGAGAGAGAGAGAGAGAGAGAGAGAGAGAGAGAGAGAGAAACAGACTGAGACAGAGACAGAGAAACAGAGACAGAGACAGAATATGCTGGTGCCTCATCCCCTCCTCCATGGAAGGTCCACTCAGTGCCTGACTCTGGCTCTGACAGAGCTTTCCAATTAGTTATCTGCACTTCTTTTGCATTTATCCATGAAACGGTACCTTGCCCAAAGCCACAAAAAGTAGTTTCTCCTACTAAGGAAAAACAAGGGGAAAGAAGGAAAAGACAGAAGAAAAAATTCTCAGCAAACTATATTCGATTACCTTTTTAAAAGGGGGAGGATGTGTTTATTTTATGTATACGGGAGCTTTTTCTGCCTGCATACCATAACAGAGCATTAGATTGCATTACAGATGGCTGTGAGCCACTGTATGGTTGCTAGGGATTGAACTCAGGACCTCTGGAAGGGTAGCCAGCGTTCTTAACAGCCAAGCCATCTCTCTAGCCCCCTTTGAATACCTCTTTTAAACTCTATTTCATTTTTTTTTAAAGAAAGGAAGGTTCTTGTTAGTGCCCCAGCAGTGTACCTGTCCTCTGCTCCTGAGCGCAAAGGAAAGGTGGAGTAAAAGCAGACACTGGGGGTTGGGGATTTAGCTCAGTGGTAGAGCGCTTGCCTAGGAAGCACAAGGCCCTGGGTTCAGTCACCAGCTCTGAAAAAAAAAAGAAAAAAAAAAGTAGACACTGGATCCTTCCTCCCACCAACTAGAGGACAAGTTTAGGACATGATGCCTGTGCCACACAGAAACCCTGAATCATAACTCGGAGGGCACTGCCATTAGGAAAGAAAATCTCATAGTAGAATTTGCTCCATAAGGAAGTAAGATGTTGAGTAGAATTTTGGGAAGAATACACGGATACATGGAGAAATACCCAAACATTTAGCCCCAAAGTTGAAGCCAAACGAGGCCAGGTAGTGTTGATTGGATGCCTAAGATGATCTTGTTGGCTCACAGGGCCAGGGCTGAAGTCAGCTCACAGCTAATGGGCACAGGTCAGGGAATTTTAAGGGATTTGAGGGAGGACTCTACAGTTGCTTTCTTTTGTCACATCCTTTCTGAGGCGTATAGAGGGGGTTCGTTCTTCTAGCCTGTTGATGAAGCTCTGATCACTTTCCCCTTTAACTCAAATTCTAAGACTGCTTCTATCAGTGAAGCCACCCCACTGCATACAGTCAGACATTTGCCATGCCATGTGTTATTTAAAATTCCTTACATATTCATGCGACCAGCACCGAGGCCGTACAAAGTAGATGCAGTTCTTTTTTACCGCCGCTTGGTCTGCTGAGGTACTCACTCAATGCTGATGACTCCTAGAGACCTGGGATTTTCTGTTACCAACAACTTTCCACAATGTTCAGCTTGAACTATAGGTAAAAGTACCCTTTCTCTTCTGGCCTGGCTATGACGATTTAGTAGACACAACTTTTTTCCTCTTCTCCTCCAAGGAGGAACTATTTCACAACATCTAGGTGACCTGGTTAGGATATTGCAACTGAAGAGAGGTGGGAGGTGTTACAAGGAACTCAAGCCAAGGCAAACCTTCAAGCCCAACAGCTCGGATGCTTCTCCCACACAGGGCGCAATTCTGTTTAGTGCACCCAGCCCTCCAAGTAACTTGTCACTGCCTGGTTCATATAAGAGTGTACTGTGTGTGAGCGTGTGTGTGCATAAAACTGAGTTTCCTTCCTCTTTGTATTCCAATCCAAATTGCTCCAGGAACATAACTTAAGAGGACTGTAGGTGGAAACAGTTCCAAGTTTCTTTTCTGTCACGTGTTTCTGTGTAGAAACTCTTTGTATTACAAAAAAAGAGAAAAAGTCACCAGAGGAAAATACTATTTTTATTTTATACACAAAAATAAATACTGAACTTAAACTTTGAAGTGCTGAACTGTTGCGAATTGATTATGGCAAGAGTCCTGTAAGTAATACTAGTGAGCCTTGCTCTGTGAACATGCATGGGAGAATAGAGGTAACAATGGGGTTGAACTAATTCATAATAAAAACTGTGCCTTGTTAGTTAAGAATGACTGTATGTCCACAATACACTCAGATGTTTGAATATTTGATTCCCAGTTGGTAGTGCTCTTAGGGGAGCTAAGGAGGTGTGGACTTGCTAGAGGAAGTGCTCCACTGGAGGTGGTTTTGAGGTTTTGAAGCCTTTTGCCATTCCCAAGTACCTAAATTTTAACTAAAAGTTAAAAAAAAATGTAACTAATCCACCCCCTTTCCTGTCTTTGAACAGGAGTCTTTGCACTTTATCAGTGGGATCCATAATAGCAGGTGCTTATGCCTTAAGAGGGTTTATATCTTCCATTCTTACTCATCCGTGTACTCAAACAAGGGTCTGAGAGTCAGCTGAAGGTCTTGTTCTAGGGCAGGGCATGCAATTGCAAACACACAGCCTTTGGAAGCACTTCTAGAATTAAAGCTGAAGTGCACAGCACCACACAAAGATTGTTGAGTCACTGAGAAATCGTGGAAGAGAGAAGGTCACTATGAGGGAGAGGAGGGTTGGTAAATAGAGGGTCTTCTTAGAGACAGTGATTACAGAGTTGCTTCAAAGGTGATCATCACACAGGAGAAGGACGAGGAGATGCTGTGGTCAGAACTGGTATCCTGTGTAGAGAAAGGACCATTCTGAGAGGCGGTCATGTGGTAGAATTGGAGTGACTCTGGCTGTGTAAGAATTGAGAGGCATAGGAGCAGATCACAATTACTATATTCTTAGACTTTTCTGGGTGTGGTGACTCGTGCCTCAAGAGACAGAGGCTGAGGAATCTCTATGAGTTCCAGTTCAGCCGGTCTACACCGTGAGTTCCCAGACAACTCTATACAGTGAGTTCCAAGCCAACCAGGGCTACACAGTGAGTGCCAGCAGATGCTACACAGTTATGAAGTGAGTTTCAGGCCATCCGGGTTTCATGCTGTCAGTTTTGAGGACTCATGTGCGTGAATGGGAAGATAGGAAACAGGGTAAAGGGCTGGGTAGGAACAGGCGGGTGCGTTTACGTTCTAACAGAGATTGTAACAGCAATTTGAAGCAGCACCAAAGAACAGAATACTGCTTTTCTCCTTCGACTTGAATTTAGTCTTTTTTTTTTAATGAAGGATGCAGCTTATTGAGACTTTTTTTAAAATTTCAAAACACGAATTTATTCTCTAAAATGGAGACCTTGTGGCTCCCTTTGGTTCTATTGTTTCTTTGTATTTTCATCTTCCATCTGTATACAAGGAATTGTCAGGACAGACGGCTTCTCTGTGGGGTTGATTCATAGTTAATCTCTCCACCCTGAAACCGTGCAACAAGGAAATGCCTTTCTATATGAATTGGCTTATTCCGTCGGTGGAGAAAACCCATCAAAAATAAAAGTTCCGGAACATTTCACACACTTGCATTCTTGACTGATTGTCTCAACCACTCACAGGCTTCTGGTCAGCTCTAAGTGAAGTTCTGTGCTATTAGCTGCTAGCTTCCTGCTCCCCTGTCCCTGAGCCATGGGGAACCACCACCCTACACTCCGTGACCCTGAATTAGGTTGGTCCAGGGAGTTGAGAGCCATGGAATCATGAGACATTCATCCTTTGGAAGTGACTTGCTTCATTTCCCAGCACATCAGAAGACCCAGGGTCAGAAAACCAAAAGTCCTTTCCTCCAGTGTGGTCTTTCTGCTTTCTGATCCCACCCAGTAGCAACAGCTTTGAGGCAATACCAGGCATCCAGGCTTGCAAGCACCTGCCAGGCTCCCTACCCCAGCTCTTGAAGCCTCCTCCCCAGTGAGGTGAACTTTACCTCCTCCTAAAGGTAAGGATGAACAACCACCAAAAGGAGAGTTTTGGGTAATTAAAAAATTTTTTGTGCGATTTAAATAGGCTCCAAGCAGAGAAGCGCTTTCTCCTGTGGTGTTTGTAATGGCAGCCCTCTAATGCAAAAGCAGCGGGTGGCGATGGAAAAGCCTGCCTTGGCAGAAAGGGAGAGATGGGTTTAGCAGTTTGAAGAGCCGCAAAAAGCATTTCTAAATTAGCGCAATAAATCAGTCAACTTTTATTTTAATTAACCTAGCCAAAAACACTTGTATTAAAAATAAAAATCCTTGCTGGGGTTCAAGACAAACCATAAATCATTCACGAAATTAAAGTTATATAACATACATACAAGAAACGCAGAGATGAGACACGTACTGTACTGTGGACATTCACAAGAGAATGGACTAGCCCTGACCCCTGTCCACATGCAGAAAACATTACTGCAATCCAGGCAGGAGTGCTCCGACTTTCTCCATTCCACAGCAATCACGTTTTTTGGTTTTTTTTTTTCTTTCTTTTTTGACTTGATCAACTTTGCCATAATAAACAGGTGGGCTGGATGGAGCTTTCTTGATTGTTTTCCTTTGTTTGCTCTCACCTTTCTGAGATAAATTCAGATTTAAAAAAAAAATTAGAGTTTTTTCCCCTTTGTCATTATCATATAGTACTCCGTTGGCGTAAACATACGAATGTTTGATATTGCTTTATTTTAATTATTTTTAAAGATTTCACTTTATTCTTTAATTAGATATAATGTTGTAGAGGAATTTTAATTGTAGAGGAGCAACATGGCTCCTCTGTCAAGGGATCACATCCAGAGACCTTCTAGGACTGTGATGAGATGTGGCTGGAATGCATCACACACCTTTAATCCCGATGGCTGGGTACGAACAGGCCTGAATACACATCTCTAACCCCAAATGATGATGTCTAATTGAGGGGGAGACAAAGTGACGCATCAGAGAAAGGTTTAACAGAGTGAGTCAGAGACAGGATATAACCAACTCTCATGAGAACAGCATAGGAGTGGTGACTTAGAGTGCCCGGGGTGGGGAGGGAGGGGTATCCATTTTTCCAGGAAGAGTCTTTACAGAGACAGGATGCGAGTGAAGACAGAACAAGCTAGAGAGTGAATAGGATTCAGAAGATTAGAGGTTCTTCTACAGAATTGCCGGAGCTAGTTTGAGGCCAGGCAGAGCAATTCAGTCAGAAGCTGAGAGAAGCCAGTTTGGATCTCTCAGCCTGGAGAAGAATTTGAGCCTGAACAGTTGAGGTGAACTGGCTAGCCACAGTTCAGAGAGGTCTAGAAGAGGTGAGTTACTAAGCAGTAAGTCTCAGAGATGACTAGTACATCTGACAAGTAAGAGTAAATTTTATAATATGTGGGGCATGAAGGAGGGGCCATGTGCATGTGAGTGCAGATGCCCACAGAGGCCAGGAGAGGCTCCAGAGCTGAAGTTATGGGTGATGGTGACCTGCTAGGAACTCAGGTCCTCTGCAGGAGCAGCAAGGCTCTTGACTGTTGAGCCATCTTTCCAGCTCATTTTCTTTGAATCGTGGATACTTAAGTCACTGCCCAGTCTGAGTCATTCCTAACAGAACAGCTAGGAACATCCTATGTATAAAGCTCAGAGGCACCTGTCTGTTAGGTGTGCGTCTGGGAGTAGAATTCTTGTGCCGGGCATTTATGTTCACCTTTGGTAAGTACTGATATCACTTTCCTCATCTCTGTACTAATTAGGCTCTGTTTACAGTCTATGAAGGCGGCCATTGTTCCCCAACTCTGTCAGCGTTCAGCGTTTTCTGCTTCTTCATTTCAGTTCTGCTGCCATGAGCTAGACTTCCGTGGGACTGGTGAACACCCTCCATTGTGAAGTCTTTTGAGTCTTCCTCATTACTGCTTTGGTGTTTTGTTTTGTTTTTTAATAGTGGTTTTATATGACAGATGCAGTAAGTAATTAAGTGCACGCACGTAGTCATGAGTCCTCTGTTAAAGGTAATGAATTAATTTTGCCACTCCGTGGGTTGACTTTTTTACTTACAACAGTGCATTTTGGTGAATGTGAGTTTTAAATGTTAAGATAATCACACGCTTACCTTGTACCCGTGGCCAGCCCTCTTGAGGTCGTTTTTAAAAAGCTTATTGTTTGCTTTATATTTAGAGCAGAAGCCACTGTGATTGGCGTACATTTCGACAAAGGGGGTTGCTATATTTACGTGCTCGTAGACGGTTTTGTCATAGACGGCTTTGCCTAGTATTATTTATTGAAAGGTGTTCCCCTGTCACACTGGTTTGTCCATGATTCTTGGTCAGGCTGACTAATGTATGGCAATGGTCTGTTCATTATCCGTGCACGTTCTTTGAGCTTCTCTGTGATTGGTTTACCCAGTTCCTAACAGAATTGTGGTGTTCCCTCCCAATGAAGGCTGTGTTCCCTCCACGTGTTTTGGTTTCCTTCAATTTGTTGTGGTGACGTTTATCACGTGGAGGAAAAAAGATGTTACATTTATTTTCTGTTTATTAATGTGGCTTACATGTAGAAGTCTAACTGGGGTTTGCGAATTGACCTCACAGTCAAAAAGACTAGCTATTCCGCCAGTTTCACTCCTTCATAGTTTGCATGAGTAAATGAAAGTTTTAAACCACAAGATAATAATATAGCATGTCACTGTCTTATGGGCTGCGCTTCTTGAAGTCTTTGTACTTTCTTCTGTATTTTTCTTTCACATCATTCTCAATATTTAAAATATAATATTTTCACAGATATGAAAAGGTTCCTCTATCAGCTCTTTGGGATCTTTAAGACACACAATTTCACCATTCTCAAGATATTTGATTTCTATGTTTTACAAAACTCTGCCTTGCTTTACCGGCTGTCTAGGACTGTATTCCCTGCAACGGTGAACACCGAGAGCTTCTAGATCCCATTCCCAATTTCTAGGACAAACTTTCAATATTTCATCATTTGATATGTTGATATATGACTTTTTAGGTTTGGGGGTTCTTTTGTTTTTTTTTCAGAGGAAGGACTTTCTATCTCTGTCCCCCTGACATGCTTTGGGGCGGCCCTGTGACTGCCGTCAGTGTGCTTCCTGCATATTTAAGGTCGATGGGATTCTCTTTGCTCTCAATTCAATATATCAATTACCAATACTAAGCAAATGCTCCGTCCTTGCCTGAGGGCAGTGAGTTTGAGATCTGTGCTCTTTTGCATATTTCATTGCCTCTGACTGTTTTACCTTGTCTACATGTAAGATCTTAGAAGACTGATCTTGTCATATAATAGAATCAAGCTGGTGTTGATGATGGGAAGTGTGTGTTTCAGCTCTCTGGGAATGTTTATGAGAACAAAAGTTGGTTCCTTCCTAGATATTTGGTGTAATCCACTGGTGAACCATCCAGGCAAGCGTGGACATACTTTTAAAGACAAGGATGCACTCACTTTTAATAGCTGTGTAGATATGCAGATATTCTATTTATTGCTCTGCTAAGAATTTGAATGGTTTTTTTTTTTCTTTTCAAATTTACTGATGTAAGGTAAGTATTGGTATCTTATGATTGTCCCTGTAATGTCTATATGGCTTCTCATTCCTGATTGAATCTTCCTCCCCTTTTAAAAATATTACACAGATTTTGCATGGTTTAGTGAAAGCACGATGTTTATCTATTTTTAAAAAGATTTGTAGTGGGAATTTTGGTTTCTTCAAAAACCAATTATGTTAAGTGATTATATTTTTGTTTTAATAGTCCCCCTCCCGTGAGGGATATGGGCCTGCTTCAGACTGTCCACAGCAGCTGACTGTGATTTGCCTCATGCTCTGGCAGGGGTGTGATTCTGCCAGCTGAAGATAGTTTATGTTTGGAATTCTGGGGACTCTTGAGAGGGTATAAAAATGCAGAGCTCCTGCTGCTGCTCCTCACTGAAGTTGTTCTGCTTTGCCAAGTGCTCCTAAGCAAAGAGATGAGAGGAAGGAATTGAATATCCTGATGATGAAGATTAGAGATGCCCCCAAGGAACTTGATGCCCCTAATTAGCAGGAAGTTGTCTAACGAGGTCTACCCCCTTTTCCCCTCTAAACTTTTCTCTCACCTACCTAGTGTTGGAGGGAGTGTGGGAAAGGGTTGGGGTGGTAGGCAAAAGAACCCAATAAAGTAGCCAAAGAGCATGATAACAAAGACTTATTTTTAATTTTGCGTGAGGGTGTTTTGCTTGCATATATGTCTGTGCATTATGTGGCTACCTGCAGAGGACAGAAGGGGGTGAGGGATCCCCTGGAACCGGAGTTGCAGGCAGTTGTGAGCCATAGTGGTGGGTGCTGAGAACTGAACTCCATTCCCCTGCAAATTCAGCTACTGAGCCATCTCTCCAGCTCTGCACTTATCCAATTTGCTGTTGCTTTGATTTGTCACTAATTTTAATTACCGAGCATTTATGTCTCTGCAATGGGAGTTGTTATTTATGACTCTCAACTTCTAAGAACCTGGCAATTTTCTTACATCCTGCTGTCAATACAAGATTGAAAAGGCAACCAATATTGTACTTTTTAAGAGTTTTGGGTAATCTTTTGTTGGAGGCACAAAGGTGGTTGTCCCCACAGATCATTAGGAAAAACAGGAATTACCTGTTTTCTGCCAGAGGCTGGGAGTGGAGTTTGTTAACAACCTGATGATCCTTTTGTTATTTGTGAACCTTCCTTTCCTAGACCTTTATCTTTAGCTTCCAGTTAACAGAAATCACCCTTAGAAGGGATGTCACGAGCAGTTTATAGCTATTTCTATACTACCTCTGTCAGAGACCACACCAGATCCTAGGCCCTTTAGCTAGAACCCACCCGAACGGCCACATACACTCTGCCAGAGAGTTCCTATGTAGTCATAGTCACACCTTAAGCTTTATCGTACACCTGGGATTGGAAATGATTGCTACCTGAAAACTTTTTTTCAGATTGTACTGTGTTTTGAACTTGCTGACAATGAACCACCTAGCATCAGGCTCCCTGAGTCTGGTCCAGGTTGACGAAATCAATCGGACCTGACTTTTCCTTCTCATGTCTTTGCTGTTTGTTTCCCTGCCTGGACACCGCAGGGTCCCCCTTCAACCTTTCAGTATTTCTCCAGCTATGGTGTCTTTGGGATTTTTATAGATAACGTGTTATGCAGTTAGAGAAGCAAAGCATATAACTCTAAACATAATTCAGAACTCTTCCTCTTACCTCAACTGTGACTTAATCTATACCAAAGAAAAGAAAGAAAGAGAGAGAGAGAGAGAGAGAGAGAGAGAGAGAGAGAGAAGAGAGAGAGAGGGAAAAAAGGAGAAAAGAAAGAAAAGCTTAGGGCTTGCCAAATCCAGACATGACCGAATTTCTGAATTCTCCTCAGCTCAATGAATAATGAATATTTCTACAAACCACCTTATTTGAAAGAAACTAGACAGCTTGTTCCTCTAGGGAAGACTTCCCTAAAGCAGGTTTCTGAGCTCCATTCGCAGAATCTCTTCCCTGGAGAGGCATAAACAAATGTCTCCCTCTCCTTAAAGAGCTTAAACTGCAAGCCCAAGTAGAGTTCTACCAAAGTCTACTCTGGGAAGCCAGTGAGGTTATGGGGCTTAGTTACAGAGGGTGGGTGAGGGGTTACCCCACAGCATGTACAACCCTAGAAAGTCTTACCCCAGCAAAGATAACAAAATGCCTTCCCCCATTGTTGCCTAGCTACAGACTCCCTTATAAATTAATCTCTCACTCACTGTACACCTGGCTATGAGGTCACCTGCAATCAGGGCCGAATTATATACTGAGACGTGCAGGAGGTTACTTTCCCCACCCCACTTCCCCTCCTATAGAAATGTCAATAAGCCCCATCTCTGGGGTCTCTTCTAAGAAGTCAATTCTGACAAAAAAAATGTGGCAGTTATGCTCAAGAGCTTGCTCTCTACAGCAGGCTGGCTCATACCTGAGTACTTGTGGCAGAAAGGAAAGGTTCTGTATCACCTTTTCTTTAGTTAAACATGTCTGTTCTTTGCCTTCTGCTCCCTTCCAACTCTGTCACTGGAGACAGAAGATCTGATATTAACTACATCATTCCTACCAGTCAGGCCTTTAGTGCAGGACACATTTACAGGTGCCTTTGGGAGCACTGTTTGCTCTGGGTCTAGAACATTTGCCCCAGAAGGACATCCTTCAGTATGTTCATTCTTCCCTGAAGGCTGCCTGGTGGGAGGCATGCTCTCTCACTGGCTTCTTACGAGTGAGTGTACTTTCTTTCCCACCACCTTCAAAGGGTGGAGAAGAACACTGGCCGGAATAAAGTGTGGAATGCCTTAATTTAAAAATTTTTTATTTTATTAGTTGTAGTTATGTTGCATATCTGTGGAGTTATATGGGATCTGTATACCTGGTTGCCAGTGCTCTGGAACAGGTGGTGGTGAGCCATCTGACACGGGGGCTGGGAATTGAAATTAGGGTCCTTTGCAAGAGCAGCAAGTACTCTTGCCTGGTGAGCTATCTCTCCAGCTATCCACAGCCTGATTACTGTAGATGGTAGAGAAAAACAACGTCGCTGACTCAAGACGCTGTGATTGGTTTTTATTTGTATCCAACTCCATTTGTCTTCCCTAACATCCTAACACTGATGCTAGATGCTCTCCTCCCATCTCCTCTGGTTTACCCAGAGTCCCTCCCATCCATCCAAGTAGGTGATGAGCCTCCCTGGGACCAGCGCAGAGTCTTTCTTCCTCTCAGGACAGAAGTGGTCACTCCTGGCAATTCCAGGATTCCAGAGAAGGTAGTGGAATCTGCCTTTAGCCTTGGCTTAGCTTCAGTGGCTTCTGCCCTGTGTGATGTGACTCTGTCCTCTGTAGAATTTTCAATATCTGCCTCAAATCATAAAATGCTTCAGTGTGGGTCATGGGTGGTCTGTTTGGGGATGTTTTGTGCACTGTGTATTCAAATGCTGATTTCTTTACCCAGAATTCTGGTTGCAGTCTGAACTTTGGTACTGCCAGTATCACGAGGCATCTCCTGACTCTGAGTTTTGAAAAACATTGTTCCCTGCCATCTTCTGGTAGGTCAATAAAGAGCTCGTCAGCCTATAGCTGAACAGGAGAGAAAAAGATGAGACTTCCAAGCCCAGAGAGAGGCTCTCAGGTGGGACCTAGGGAGTCGCCGTTGGACATGAATGAAGAAGGAGGTGTCAGAGAGAGAATAAGTTGGAAGGTAACAGGCCACATGGTTGGGAAGCAGACCAGGCCAGCATTGTTGGCTTAGAATAGCTGGGTATCTGCCCAGCTACAGTGCCTGAAGCTTTTGATAAATATAAGGGTCTCCATGTCATTATTCCAGAACAAGGGAGGGCAAAGAAAGCCACTATATTTATGGCAGTCTGTTAATTAGGCATCCGTGCCATTGAGTACAAAGATGAGCAAACGTTTCTTTACAAATACGAGAGTGTAACTCACCTTCTCCTCGGCATCTATGAATCCATCAGTTAAGGTCAATTCCCATGCACACCAGATATGATGGTCGATCTCTTCAACTTGATCAGATTCAGAATCACCATGGAAGCACTGTGCAGGGAAGACCCACCCTAAATGTGGTGGCACTCTCCGGGGCAGAGAAAATGAGGAGCTAGCAAGATGGCTGTGACAAGGGTACTCACCTCCAATTCTGACAACCTGGTTTCAATCCCTGGCACCCAGATGGTGAAGAAGAGAACCAGTTCCCTCAAGCTGTCCTCTGACCTCCAGAGAGGCACAGCGCCATACCAACAAAATAAGGAATATGAAACACAATATTCTTAAGGAGAAAGTGAATTGAGCTTCTCTGTTTGTCTCTCTGTCTCTCTCTGTCTCTCCCTGTCTCTCTCTGTCTCTCTGTCTCTGTCTCTCTCTGTCTCTCTCTGTCTGTCTCTGTCTCTGTCTCTGTCTCTGTCTCTCTCTGTCTCTCTCTGTCTCTCTCTGTCTCTCTCTGTCTCTCTCTGTCTCTCTCTCTCTCTCTCTCTCTCTCTCTCTCTCTCTCTCTCTCTCTCTCTCTCCTTCCTGACTGGATGAGTGTGACCATCTGCCTCAATGCCTCAAGCTCCTGTTGCCCACCCCCACCCCACCCCCCACCATGATGGGCTCTTCTCAAATCAACCTTTTCTTCCCTAATCTTGCTTTCCCAGGTATATTGTCACAACAAGAAAAGTAACTCACCCAGGTTAATATTTGTAGCCCCAAAATAGCTTTTATGGAAAAACAAAACAGAAGTGATCTGTACTTTTTTTTTCCCAAAGAGTGGTTGTTTTGCACAGGACCAAGTGTTTGTTCCGTCCTTCCAACTTTCTGTGACTGAGGGAAGAGACCATGGTCACTATGATGATTCTGTGGTTCTGTTTATGTCGTTCTCTCAGTCCCTTCTTTCTCCTCTTCCTTCCCTCCTACCTCTCTCCTAACTGGCATTCAGAAGCAGACATGTAAGGGCTGACCTATGAAAGCTCCCCTGTACTGAAGCAAACAGGATTTGGGATGGAACCAAGGGGCCAATTCGAGAGCCAACTTCTGTTCCGTTCACTTCATGTGTATTTCTCAAGAGAGACACATTTGCCTTCAAGATCCTGAGACCACCTATGTAGGAGGCTAGAGATCTGTGGCCTCCTCAGATAGGTCTTTGCTGGACATAAGTCTCTTTTTTCTCTAGGATGGAATGGGAATTATGATATGTTAGTTATATTAGTTATGTTAGTTATGTTAGTTATGTTAGTTATATTAGTTATGTTATATTAGTTATGTTAGTTATATTAGTTACATTAGTTATACTAGCTATGCTAGTTATAGTTATGTTAGTTTTACTAGCTATGCTAGTTATAGTTATGTTAGTTTTACTAGCTATGCTAGTTATAGTTATGTTAGTTTTACTAGCTATGCTAGTTATAGTTATGTTAGTTTTACTAGCTATGCTAGTTATAGTTATGTTAGTTATATTAATTATGTTAATTATGTTAGTTATATTACTTATGTTAGTTATATTAGTTATGTTAGTCATAGTAGTTATAGTAGTTATATTAGTTTAGTTATATCGCACAGCAACTTGTAAGTATTCAAACTTTTAATACAAACAGATTGAAGGAGTTGGGAAAGGTGGACTCCAGCAATCCCTCTAAAACATTCTTCCCAAATACCATCTGCTGTGCCCAGACCCCCTCTTCTCATTTCTTTCTGACCCCACACACTCTGAGTCCCTTAAACAGGGCCCTGACTTGCTTCAGAGTCAGTCAGTGTGCAGACTTGAGAACCAGCCCTGTCCAAGTCTCTGCAGTTGGCACATTCATTACTCATGAAAGAACCGGGGAGCCCCCACTCTGCATGGAGCCTTTGGTCTTTATTTATTTGTTTATTGATTTTTGCCACAGCTCACCCTGGGCCCCAGGGAGGCTCTGTCGTCTCGACCAAGTCTGTGAGCCTTGCTAGAAAGAGTCAGCCAGTCTAGTGTCTTAATCAGAGTCTTGAAATGTTTTATTTTCTGTTTTCTTGAAATGATCTCAACAACAACAAGAGATGTGCGTGCAGCCTTTCCTGGACACTCATGCATACGTTGCTTTTAAACACTATTGGTGAAGGTGCAGGAAAAAGGCCCTTGCCTGTGTAATAGTACTTAAAATAACAATACTGAATGTAAATAAAAGGGAAGGCACTTCCTGTAAGTTGCTAAAAGGTTCTGAAAATAGCTCGGAGCCCAAGCCAGAGTTAACACAGGTTCACAGCCAGAATCCGCATGAAAGCTTGGGGACCCTGGCTGTTTGTTCTAGTAAAGTCTCACAAATATTCACACCGTGATGCTTTGCTCACCAGAGCATGAGAGCCTTTCACAGAGTGAGATTCCTAGGTCTGCTGCCCACTCTACCTCCCATTTCCCCCATTTAAAAGGTGGCAGTCAAGCACCTTCTGATGTTTCAAGGTTTTTAAACCTGGACTGCACTTTACAAAACAACCTAGAAACCTGGGAATGCTACTAAATCAACATCCTCTGAGTGTGTGTGCGCGTGTGCCTGTGCCTGTGTCTTTGTGTCCATATGTATCTGTGTGTCCCTCTCTATATAGAGAAAAACTAGCTCCCAGGATACCACTCTAGTAGAATGTCCTTGAGCAGTGGTGGTCAGGTGACTCCTTTGCTTACAGTGGTTTAGTAAAGCACTTCCAAGGATGAACTCCACTTTAAAAAGGCCATTGAGTTTTCTCTGTCTAACCCTCCTCTAAACACTATAGAGTCAAAGTCTAGAATTAGAGACTTTAGATGGAGGAAACCGTAGTGGCGGAGGGATGAAGGAATGTAGGTAATCTATAAAGAGGACTTGTTTGTTCTTTTCATTCTGTGAGACAAGGGTCCTGTTATGTATCCCAGCCTGGGATTCTCTCCGTGGTTCAAGATGGCTTCCAACTAGCAGCAATCCTTCTGCCTCAGCTTCCCACGGGCTACAATTACACAGGTATGAGATTCTGACTCACAAGCAGAACTTTTTGGTTTTCTGATGTGATTTTAGTTGAGATGGGCTCTTCATAAATAGCCCAGGCTGATCTTGAACTCACCTTCTACTGCCTTAGTCTCGTGCAGCAAAGCTGAGCAGGGATGAAATATGTTTGGGGTAGAAAATAAAGGGTCATGCACAGACTTGGATAGTGTCTTGGTACACTGAAGCTCTACCTCACAACAAATAAAATTGACCCCCGATCTTAAAAACACCCAGAGTATCTCTGAGCCTCCTTCCTAAGCCTGGACTCTTATATTCTTTGTGGTGTGAACATCAGAATTTATAAATCTTGTATTCTGGAAGTCCTCTCTTCAAAGTCTTTCTTCAGTCTCATCTGAACCAGCAGGTATAGAAATTACTGTATTTTTCTATGGCTGGCAAAAAACCTTGCTCCAGTCACACTGTAGCATTTCTAAGACCCAGGGAGGATATCACATAGCCTGCCATGTTTGACAGTGATCAAAAGAACAAGGAAATCCACCTTCGAAATGCAGACATGGTTTTAAATACAGAAACTATACTATTCAAACAATCCCCTTAGTTTGAACACTTTTTTTTTTTTTTTTTACAAACTAACTCTTTGTTCGTTTCTCAAATTTTCTAAGTGGCTCAGTTCACTTGGGTGAAAATTATGTGGACTCAAGATAGATGTGGTTATGCACCATTAGAGCAGCGGTTCTCAACCTTTCTACGCTGTGACCCTTTAATACACTCCCTTGTGTGGTCGTGACTCCTCCAACCATAAAACTGTTTTTGTTGCTACATCATAACTGTAATCTTGCTACTGTGATGAATTGTGATGTAAATATCTATGGTTTCTTATGGTCTTAGGCAACTCCTGTAGGATCATGACCCACAGGTTAAGAGCCACTTCATTAGATCATGTCAGACCAGGTAGCACTTATTCCAACAGTCCCCAAGGGGACTCATGATCATGATGATCACCTCTAATTTCCCTCCTCAAGGCAACTTAACTTCCAAGATATAAAACTAAGATGTGGGGATGACTTCTTACATCATTCTCAGTGAGGCTAAAAGATGAAGTCAGGAGGGTCAGGAGTTCAAGCCCACCCTCATCTGCATGAGACCCTGTCTCAAAATTAAAATATATACGATGTATTACGTACTTATGTATGTGTAATATATATAATATATAAAGCTGTTCTGTTGGCATTAGCTTCTAAGTGCATTCTTTATCTACATTGCTTGTCCCAAAGAGCAGGCAATGGCCCAACAGGCACTGCTCTCTATAGGAAATCCTTTTTTCTACATCTTTGTACCACCTGATATGTCTGGGTTCTGGACTTTCTGAAAGCCTAGTGTCATTCTGCTTTTTGTGCGTTCCCCTTCAGCTTGGAAAGCCCTTTCTCGTGTATGCAGCCTTTTCAATAGCATTCTCTATGGTTGCCCACAGTGCACTCAAACTTGGTGAATGTTGGAATCATTCACCGTTCCTTCTTCCCTCCCCATACCTTTACCACAATTTCCCTTTGCTCTGACTACTCTGTATTCCCTCAGCTCACTCATCTCCATCTTGGCTGTGCCCCTTGGTTTTGCCAGAAGTCGTGAGTGGAAGCAACAATATGTTCATTGTAAGAGAAGGCTTCAAGGGACATGGCAAGTTCTCTCAGGCCTTCTGGGAAATCTTATGTTAATGACCAAGCCTCAGAGAACCATATCATAGCCTGGTCTCAAAATGAGGAGAAAAAAATGTGTATCTTGAAGCCTAATCCACCAGAAAATGTAGCCAAACCCAGTAGTGCTTTTCCCACTCTTAAAACTAGTTAACAAGAAAGAAATATTTGTCGTAAATGACCGACTGTGTGTGCCTTCCACTTATTAAACTGGCCTTTCTCTAGGCCCATTGCTCTTCTTGACCCCACTCACCTTACACATCCCAGGATGATCCCTCCTAATGCATGGAAATGCATCTGGTCTCCACAGTGCGCTCACTTTAGGCTTAATATACACTGGAGTAGATACCTGTATTATCTCTGGTTTATTTCTCTTTTAAATAGTGTAACTAGCAGTTGAGTATGATGCTGTCTGTGTCAGACTAAGGCAAGAAGATTATGAAATCAAGGCCAGACTGGGTATTGATGTTAATATAAAATACAAATAATTTATATTTTAGTTTGTGACTGCATCCTGAAGAAAGCTGCTTATTAATGTTGCAGAAAGAACTTTGACATCAGACTGAAAGACAACAGCTCAAGTCCTGTTTCTCGAGGCTGTGACTGAGCACCTGACTGACTAGAAGCAGCTTAAGGAAGGATAGGTTTATTCCGGCTTACGATTTAGAGTATAGTTCTTCAGAGTGTGAAGGCATGGCCGCAGGTGTGGCTTGAGGCTGTATAGGCAGGGGTTTGAGGCTGTTCACTCACAACTGTGTGGATCAGGAAGCATAGAGAGCTGGAGACGATTCTGAATGATAATCCTTAACCCCACCCACTGCTGTGTCTTAGTGCCTCCAACTAGACCCTGGAAGTGAACATTCGAACACACGATGAGCCTGTGGATTTTCTGTTTTAAAAAATCTCAGCTCTCTCTCTCTCTCCCTCCCCCCTCTCTGTCTCTCTCTGTCTCTGTCTCTCTCTGACTCTCAGTGTGTGTGTATGTATGTTTGTCTGTGTGTGTGTGTTCGTATGTATGTATGTGTGTGTATGTGTGTATATGTGTGTATGTGTGTGTATGTGCGTGTGTGTGTGTGTATGTATGTATGTTTGTCTCTGTGTGTGTGTTCGTATGTATGTATGTGTGTGTATGTGTGTGTGTGTGTGTATGTGTGTATGTGTGTATGTGTGTGTAAATGTTATGTACCTGTGAAGGAAAATTAAGTTAAAATTTTGGCAGTAAAATCAATGGACTTAAAATGTATAATATTATCAAGAGAGGTCACGTAATCTCAGAAAGGAAAATATTCTCTTATATGTGGACTCTAATACATAATATAGGTATATGTGTACACAAATGTACATGTAGATAATAGTACAAAATGAAGAAAAGAGGACCAGAAAGGTTAAATGAGAAGGGCCTGAATACAGGTAATTGACATGATTTTTAAAATGATATAAAGTTAATTGGTTTTCTAAGTCTAACTCTCATGGACTTTTTTCCTGTTTTAGAGGAAGATAAGTGGATAATATTTGTTTGATACAGAATGTGTACATTTTAATGTAGAATAAGCTTCTGTTGCAAATGCCTATTCTAACCGCATATGTGTTGAGTCACATAGACTTTGGTCTGGTTAATTTTGATACGTGTTTTTATTTATTTAAGTGTTTTTACAGAATAAAGTTTACATACATTTTTTAAAACAGTATGGATTTAGAATAGATTTTAAATCACTCCACGGAGGATATGAACCACCACTATTTCTGGTGTCAAATCCTTTATGAGAAAAACTCATGAAAAACTCATCTTAAGGAGAGTGGAACCCCATAGGGAGGATAGAGTACCACCTTGAATGTGGATTGGAATATGGTATCTACCAGTGAAGACCCCTTCTCAGTCCACTGCTCACCTTTCTCCAGGTGAACTTGCTCTTTCTATCTCTTTTCAGTCCAGCCTCTTCCATGTTTTCAGAAGCTCCCTCTCTGGGCATTACTCCTGTAGACCTGCTCCATCTTTGTCTTCATAAGGTTTAGATGAGGAGTCTTCCATTGATCTCCATCATTTTAGTTTTTAATACATTTGCTCCAATAGCTACCTAGATGCTATAGACATAACAGATAGCCATCACTTCCCAAAGGAGTGGACCTTCACAGAGTTGGATTGAACTGAGCTCCTAGAAAACCAATACCCTTACAGCAACAATTCCAGGTGGACATGTTGACGGTGTCTTTTGAAAGAAGGCACTCAAAACCACCCCTTACACTGTTTTCATAGCAGGTGTCTAGACAGGACAAGCAAAACACTTTACAGAAGTCAGGGAGTCAAGGAAAGAAGGGAGCTGTGGTGTAGTAGTCAGAATCCTGTGACAGCCAAAGAAAACTAGAGAGTGAATCCTGGATACCCGGTGGCAGGTAAGACTCAGCAAATAAGAATTAGCTCGGGAAGTGTTCAGGACAAACAGCCTATTTGCCTTCTTTGGACAGTGTCAGGCTATGCATGCTGTTGGGCAGAATCAAGCCCTGTACTTATGGAGAGAGCTGGGTGTCCTTTGCAAGCATGACCAAAATCAAACATTCTGCTACAGTGTCTCAGATGAACATGGAGCCATCGCTGAGGGGACTTTGCCTACCTCACACAGTGAGATTCAGTAGCTCTAAGGATCGAAATAAACATGAGGCTCAAGAACTCGGTCAACATGTAAATACCTCGGGTTAGCAGTTCGACCTGAGTATACATGATATGCATTCTGTAATTTATTTGTGTGTGTTGTATGTTGATGTGTGAACATGTGTTGGGGTACACATGAACCTGTGTGCATGTGGAGGTCAGAGGTCAATACTGGGTGACTTCCTCAATCTCTCTGCACCATGTTTTGGCTTTGTTTTTTTGAGACAGGTTTCCTCATTGAACCTGCAGCTCATAGATTTGGCTAGACTGCTGCCCATTGTCCCAGCAGTGGGACTGCAGATGTACACTTCTGTACCCAGGGTGTTATGTGAACACTGGCTGGCACAAACTTGGTTCTTGCACCTGTATGGCAAACACTTTGCAGACTGAGCTTGCTCCAGCACCGCTCGGCCAGTTTTGAAAAAGTTTTCATGCCATGAGGGAAGAGAAGTCGATGTTTTCTGAGAACTCATACTTCTTTTCTCCAGTCTCTAACACTTACTATTTCTTACAATCTTATTGTCTATGTTGTTTGCATGCATAGTGTGGTTCAGAGGTAATCTCTAAGTTATCTTATAGTTACTGCCCTCTGGAGGAGTTGGGATGTCCCCCAAGTGTCAACTTTTCAGCCAACTTATGCAGATCTTGTCTTCTGGACCTGGGACCTCAGGACCCAAAAGAGTGGGGCAGACTACAGTCTAATGCTGTAGACAACCTTACTTCAGTTTCAGTGTTCTTTTATACACAAATGTAACAAAGAAATCAATGGTCCAAGGAAGGTTGTTTGAGTTCAGAAAAACATTGGAATAAATGTCAGTATGTACTAAATATTAACAGACAGTCCTTTCCCAGAGCTTTCTTGGGACAGACCAATTCAAATACAGTTGTCTGGGCACATAATGCAGATTATATCTTGGAAGGGACAAAAGCGAGGCAGAAGGCCATATCCAGATTCAGGGCACATCGAGGACAGCACTCAGCATATCCTTTTACCAGATTGGGTTCTATAGCTATGTTCCAACATCTAACAGGAATAAACATGTCTTATAAATTGATTGTAACTGTTAGTCACATTAAGCATGAAGTCACATCCAAGAGCAATCCAGGGAACACAATACACCCGAGGTAAACAGCCCTCTGCCTTTCCCTCTGGAGCCTCTCTCACAGTTCCCTAAGACATTGTTCACCATGGGTCATTCTGTCCACACTCAAGGACTCCTATTCCAAAAGACCATCATTGAAAATGGAGAGAAAACCAACCTGACTGCTGGAGATATTTGACAAGTAGGTGATCTAATCTTAAAGCAGCCCTGGTAATAAATGCATGGTAGCAGTAGGCACACTCACTCTCACACAGACATGATAGTCCTCCTTCACCAAAGCTGAGCCCTACCCTATTCATGAGACACTAGGAACTGATGGACAGTCTACAAGTGCCTGAGATTTGCACCTTAAATAAATGAGGTTATCAAGCACCAGGGCCTCCTGAATTACTGTAATGGGTAGAGAGTAAAGATGTGACAGACATGTGAGGTGGTGCAGAAAGAGGGACTCTGAGGTGGAAGAAGCTGACTGATTAGGTATCAATGAGAGATCTGAGTAACGTCTGGCCAGTAGTTGGTCATCACTATTAGTGTGGCTTTTCAGTTGTGACCAGTTTGTCCCACTAGTGGAAGATGTTGGCAGGCCTGGCTGGAAGCCGAGTGTGCAAAGACTCTCTGTGTTATATTTGCTGACTTTTGGAAATCAAATCCTATAGTGAAATAGAGAGTCCACTTAATTAGCATATCTTCTCCCACAAAGTCCATGGAGCCCACCTTTAACCTAGCTACTATTTGTAGGATCTGACTAACTACAAAGACATCTCTTGTGTTACTAAGTTTTGGTTCCTCTGCTGGTGTGTGTGTGCACGAATGTGTGTGTATGTGTGCGAGCACACACATGTATATGTTAACCATGTCTCCGGTATGAGTCATACAATTACTATTCTAAGTTAGCAAAAGAATCATGGTAATGGTCATGCACCCGAGAAGAGAAACTTGTACCTATTCCAGGAATTTTTACTGCCACACTAACAGGCCTGGTCATGACTCCTTTCTACAAAAATGAAGGCAAGGAAGCTGAGATGGAAAGCAGAAATTATACTCCCAAAGCTGAAGCTGTAAACACAGGCAACTAACTTTTGCTCTTGCAAGATAGAAAAAAAATAAATATATAAAACACCACCACCACCTACTCGGCTTGAGGAGATCGAGCCTCGAAACTTGTTGAAAGGTTTGAGGTGCTAGGATGCTAAAGTCTACTAGTCTTGCTTAAAGAAAACAAGAACAGGGAAATTCTAGCCTGTTTTCCCAGAGCAGCGTGTGCAAGAAACACACAGCCCGGTCCTTAGATTTCTCTTTAGTTGTGAAAGAATCACAGAAGGGAAGACCTTCCTTATTCATGAGGCATCGAGGGCAGATAAAGCCACCACCGTTGGCTGAACTTTAATTATCCTGACTGGAAAGCCAGAGCTTGGTGCCTTCGTTGATCTTCCTTAGAGCCAGGATCTCGTCTTTCTCTTTAATGCCACCAAACCCAGAAACTGCTCTGGGAACAGCCATTTAACAAGAGAAGAAACAGGATTTTGTTTAGAAAAAAAAAATCAAAAGTAATTCCCCAATGGTTCCCACAACTCTTTGGAGAAGCCTGGGCGGCCACAATAAGTTTATCGCACTGTTGATGGAGACAACGGCAGAAACCACCCAGAGATCTGTGGGAATCGGGCCCCACAAAGCAGGAGAGATGGGGGCTTTCTGGGAGAAATTCCCAGGCAGCTTGTGTAAGCATAGCTCTAAATGAGACTAGTGGGAATTTCCAAAGGAGACGGCACTTTGTGGGGTGGGGGGCAAGGCAGGGCAGAGGGATGGGAAATCCGTTGCTCTTGGAACGAAGCTGGTAATGTTTCTTTTGAGCTCAAAGACCCTCCAGTTGGAGCCGCTTCTTAGAGTTAAAATGATTAATTCCCGCAAGGAAACGGAGCAGCGCCTTCTCGTTGAGCTTTGTACTGGGATTCTTGTGAATTTGCGTAAAATATTATGCGGGCTCAGTGTAGCCAGCCAGGAATTGAGCTGCAGGAGCCAAGCTAAGGGTGGGAACTCGGCCAACAGGAGGAGGGGGAGATGCAGACGGAGAGCCCGCTGCCAAGCCTAGGCAGCGGCGAGCTGGAGCCACACTCGCACAGGAGAGCGCCACTCATCTGAGGGCGCTCCCCGGAGAGTATTATTGCTATTGTTTATAAAGTGGGTTCCCCGCTGCCTCTCTCCACCAAATGAAGGGCTTACCGCTTTTTCTTTTCTTTTTTTTTTTTTTTAGTGTAGTGGAATTCATCGAGTGGGAGATAGAGAAGTGGGAAGGAAGATGCTGTTCTGGCCACCAAATGTCCAGAAGACAGAAGGTAGAGGAAAGAGGGAAAGAGAACAGGGAGACGGTAAATGCACAGATGATAAGTAGATGACTGATAATAGACAGATTGATGATAGTAGGCAGAGTGACGATAAATAGCTGTATGATATAAAAATGATAATATGTAGGCAGGTAGATAATGGATAGATAAATAGTAGGCAGATAATAGTAGATATAGAATATTGAGGTCAGTGAGAGTAGACAGATAGACCGATAGCTAGATATATAATGGATAGATAATTGAAGGTAGGCAAATAGATCGATGATAGATGATTGTAGGCCATTAATAAATATATGATAGATAATGGACAAATAGATAATGGATTGATAAGTGATAGATAGGCAGATAGGTAGGTATAAATGATAGTGTGTAGGTAGGAAGATAGATGATGAGAATCCACATCCTCTGTATTAACATTTCATGTATATAAATGATAGCTTAAGTAGGAAGATAGATGATAGCCCATACCACTGTGTTAACGTTTCATGTTAGCCTCACTGACTTTGTCCAGAGAGTATGTATGTTTCTACTTCAACTCATTCTATCCTTGTCTTCTTCAGGCAATTTTCCAAGCATGGATACTACCAGCAGCCCCAGTCTCATTGGTCGTAATTGGGATAAAAACACACGGAATTGTCAAAAATTGATGGTAGGGATCACAGTCTGGTTGCATATGCAAGAAGCCTGCCAGTGAGTCCTAACTGGTCAGAACACAGTGTGCACCCACCATGGTGCTGTGGTCCTTTGGGGGAAGCAGAGGCTTGAAGATGCAGGTGTGTCCTTCCCAGCAGCGCAAAGCCTTCCATCTTGCCCTCCTGCTCTCTACCGGGCAGTCTGAACTGAGAACGCCCAACAATCTGTCAACAGCAGCTTCTGCAAGGCCGTTGAAGGGGCACCTCCCCCAGACTGAGCCAGTAGGAGCTGCCTCGCTGTCTCCACAGGGAATTTTTCCTGGCTCATCCTCCAAGCCCTATGCACAACATACACAGTGTACCAGTACAAGAAGCGAACCCCAGCTCTGAGGCCATCATTCCAGAGCGGCTCCTGACTGGCGCCCCCCACACACAAACACATGCTCATACACACACATACACACATCCCAAAGAGTTCCACACTCTCAACAAGGACAGGAGCTGCTGAGGGTGACATTCTCCTCACCTCCAGCTGGGTGAAACCCACGCTCTTCTCATAAACACAAACTGAGAGATTCTTGTTTTCTGGAAAGAGACAGGGTGAAGTCTGGACTCTTGCCGTAAGCCATCATGGAGGGAGTTCCCCTCTTGGAAAAGAACATCCTGCCAGCAAGGGTTGGCATCACAAGTACTAGAAATGGATGTTTCCAACAAAGTCTCTGCCTGGGACGTTTTTCCTCATCTGGCCCTGCCTCAAGAAAGCCCGCTTCTGGTTTGCAAGAGTCCAGGAGGTTACGTTTTCCTGGGTTTTGGTGATCCAGGGGTGAGAGACCTGTGAGATTCCTACGAACATGTCCGTGCTCACAACAGCCCTGAGTAATTATTGGGACATGGAGGAAGGCAGGGTGAGAGGAAGACAGGGTAGGCTGTAGCCTCAGTCACAACTGGATCCTTTCTCACTTCTTGTTCATTCTCATGACAACTCGTGAGATAAGAATAGTATTTCCTTAATCGTTTATGTGTGTGCATGTGTGTGTGTGCATGTGTGTGTGCATGGGTCTGTCTCTCCGTATGAATGTGTGCATGCTTGTCTCTGTAAGCCTGTCTCTGTGTGTGCATGTGTGTTCCTGAACGTGTGCATGCCTGGCTCTCCGTGTGCTTGTTTCTGTGTGCACTTGTCTATCTATGTGCCTATCTTAGTCAATGTCCTATTGCTGTGAAGAGATACCACAACCATGGCAACTCTTATAAAAGAAATTAATTTTATTGGGGCTTGCTTATAGTTCAGAGGTTTAGTTCATCATCACCACAGTAGGAAGCATGGAGGCGTGCAGGCAGAAAGTGAGCTGAGCTGAAAGTTCTACAACTGGATCCACAGGCAACAGGGAAAGAGAGACCCTGGGTCTAGCCTGAGCTTCTGAAACTTCAAAGCCCACCCCAGCGACACACTTTCCCAGCCAGCCACCTCTACTCCAACAAGGCCGCATATCTTAATCCTTTCAAAGAAACATCGCTTATTATGAGCTTATTGGGACCATTTTCACTCAAACCACAATGACTGTCTCCGTGTTTGCATGTGTGTGTGTGCCTATCTATGTGTGTGCATTTGTGTCTGCTCATCTCTGTTTGCATGTGTGTGCCTGCCGAATTTATATGTGTGTGTGTGTGTGTGTGTGTGTGTGTGTGCTTATCTGTGTGTGTGCCTGTATACTGAGGCCAGAGAACAACATTAGGTTCCATATTCAAGAAGAGTATCCACCTTTATTGTTAATATAACTGTAGTTCTGCCCTTGATGGCATTGCATCCCTCAATGTCTGAGGACTCTACCTTCCATGTCAACAGTGCTGGGTTCTGGGCAAATAATTGGTTAAATGAGTGAATAGAGAGTTTTTCCCCAGATCAGAAAAGACCCTGAAGAAGGCAGAACTCTAGTAGATACATGAGGTGATGCTTTTCCATGTCTAGAAAAGAGTGCAAAGCAAGACTAAGCTCGATGCAGGGTGTAGACTGAACAGTTATTTTAGTTAGTTACTATTCTCATTGTTTTGACTGAACACCTGACCAAAAGCAATGTAAGGTAAGGTCTTATTTTAGCTCCTGGCTCGGGGTACATCCATCATGGCAAGAAATGGCTGACAGCCCTAGTGGAAGGAACTTGTTCACATCTCTGGGGGCAGGAAGCAGAAAGAGAAGAGAGCAGGTGCTCAGCTCCATTCCTCCTTGTCCTCTTTATCCCGTGTGATGCCCCTGACCCTGAATAATCCCCATATTCAAGGTAGATCTTTCTCTTCAGCTAAACCTCTTTGGAAAATCCCTTGCAGACATACTTGGGGGTGGGTCTCATTGATGCCCAAGGAGTTACCTTAATCTGATCTAATTGACAGGCAAGCAAACCATGATGTGATTCCTGCACAGGAAGAGAAGATGCTGGGTGGTTCTTACTTGCACTAATATAATTGAGGAGAATGTAGTGTAGTTCCAACTGTTATGTTGTAGACTCTGCTGATGAAGGCCTGGCTCCCCACTAAGACTTCTTCAGTGACACAGGAAACACAGGCAAGAAGTGTGGTCCCTAAACGAGACCATCTCTACCACAGCACTTGGAAAGAATAAGGCTGCCTGGCCAGCCTGCCTGGGCTTGTCTCTCAATTGCCAGCTGAGTGGAGTCTGGGCCCATGCGTGGATGTTAGATCTGAAGCATACACAGAGCCATGTGTGGAAGGCTTGGTTTCAAGGTAGTGGTGCTACAAAGAGCTGGGGAGGTGAGGCTTGCGGGGAGGAAGTTAGGTTTTGGAAGACTTGCCCTTGGAGAGGATTTGGAAACCTGACCTCTATCTATGTTGGAGCTAACCTGCACCAATGAAGTAAGATGCTTTATTCAACCACAATGCCTCTGCCATCTTGACCTGGCTGGCTGCTGGCCCAAATGCAATGGAGCTAGCTGATTACAAAAGTCTCTGAATCCAAGAGCAAAAACAAACACTTTCTCCTTTAAGCTGATAGCGCACAGTGTTGACTGACAGCAACGGGAAGCGCTCTGGTGAATCTCTTACTTTACTGATCCTGTGTGAAGGGCAAAGGTGTCAGATGAAGACAACCCTGCATTTCTTGGGGTTTGTTGAAAAAGATAAAATGGCAGAAGTAGAAATTGAGAAGGCTTTGGGGTATTTCCAGACCCTGTAATCTGGAAGTTCAGAGGAGAGGAGGGGATACCCAAACCCATTAAGTGGTTCTGAAGAACACTCAAAGAAACTGGAACTCAAAGGGATGGGTTTGTTCTTTTCTGTTTTGTTTGGGGTTTTTTTTTTTGTTTGTTTGTTTGTGATTTTCTTGGACAATGAGTTTGGATAACGGACTAAAATGTCCCAAGTCAAGGTTGACTTTCCCTAGAACTCTGAAGGTTTTCCAAGTTCGGGTTTTCAGCATAAGTCGTGATTGTGAGATGCTAGAAGTGCAACTCTTGAGTAGTGGCTTAGGGCGCCGTTCGGCTTTGGCTTGATGCTTACAGTGTTTCTGAAATATGTAAGCAACATGTTTTTATTGGTAAATTGGATTTTAATTTATGTTTATACTTTGCAGCTGATGCATTATGAGACTAGTAGTTTTCGTAATTGGAGAGATTCAAGACACCAGATCTTCTGCTATGTAATTTTTTATGTAGACCTAAATGCCGTTAGACAAAACAAGAACCCAATTTAGCTACCCACCAGCCACAAAAGCATCTGGGCCACATAATATTTTTCTCTAAAGCCTGGATGACTGTTTCTTGGACTTGTTTATTTGATCTGGAAAACATAGCTTAGAAGCAGCATCTGGATTTCAGAGGTTCCTATATTTGCCCCAGAGTTCTCCTCCAGTAGGTGGTGTCAAGTGACTCATCTTCAAGGTCAGACGGTTGAGTCTTTTGGCAGAGACTAAAACTCGAGGCTCACTGGATGCTCTCTGTGACCACCAAATCCCACAATCTGGGGATGTGGGGCAGGGGAACCTGGGTGAGGTTTTTCCAAAGCCACTAAGTTGTTGGGAGGAACACAAGAGCCTGTAGCCAGATGGCCAAATATGGGGTGCTCAGCCTGATTGGAGGTTGAGTTTGAGAATTCAGTTGCCTTATTTAAAGATTTCCCTATAAGAACTGAGGCCAGGAGAAGACCAAGGAGAAGGGGGTGTTTCTTTTTCTTGTTTAAAGTGTAGCTGAGACAAGTAATGTCTGATGATGTGTTTCTTCCCAAGACTCCTCACAGCTGGAGGCAGCTTTCTGAGGTCTCTGAGACAAACCTTACAGTTTTAGCTTAACTCCCTTCTAGGTCTGAGTAGCTTAGAAGTGAAGAAATAGGCAGCAAGAAGCTCTTCTCGAGACCCAGAGCCAGATAAATGAAGAACAGACCAACAAAGTGCTAACTTTACCAGTAGCTCTGAGAAGCACAAGAACTATGGTGCTTAAGACAGGGTTTTACTGTTGTGAACAGACACCATGACCAAAGCAACTCTTATAAAGGACAACATTTCATTG